>NC_064927.1:311927562-312230592 GCF_023897955.1 Schistocerca gregaria
CTTAAACCTAACCAACCCAAGGACATCACACACATCTATGCCCGAGGCAGGATTCGTACCTGCGACCGTAGCGGTCACGCGGTTCCAGACTGAAGCGCCTAGAACCACACGGCCACACCGGCCGGCGCTTCGAGAAGCATGGCGAGGACTTACTGGATATCACACTTGCTAATAGTCTAGACCAGGGATTCACAGCAAACGTGCTCTGCGACCAGTCGGTGAGCAGGGAGTACTGTACCTCCACCATCGCCAAGAAAACAGGGTTGGGAGACGTGTGGGTGCTTGTGTAAACGAGCAAAACGAACCTGAGGGGAAATGCTTGGAGAAAACTAGACTGTCGTTATATTCCTCGTCGCTTTATCATTCAGTTGCTTGAAGCTTCAGTTCAGCGCAAATTTGGTATTGGAAGCTTCTTCATTTCCCCATTGAGTTACACTACAAAGCCTGATTTTTTTCTCCTACATGACTGACGCTTCGTCTGTAGACACATGAACTAACAGATCCCCTCATAAACCTATATTTTCTACACTTACTTCAACGCTTCGTACAATATCGCATGCAGCTTTGTACCTGTGACATTTTCCCTTTCATAGAGCGCTAAAGAATACTCAACAAACTCTTTATTTCGCAGGATGGCTTTTAACGTAGTGTATCATAACCCAATCATCATAATCATCTAACTGCTCTGCTCGCGAGCAAGAGTATGAGCAGGTGCGGCTCCTCAGGCTCAAAGTCAGCGCCGGCCACTGTGGCCGAGCGGTTCTAGGCGCTTCAGTTCGGAACCGCGCTGCTGCTATGGTCGCAGTTTCGAATCCAGCCTCGGACATGGATGTGTGTGATGTCTTTAGGTTAGTTAGGTTTAAGTAGTTCTAAGTCTAGGGGTCTGATGACCTCAGATGTTAAGTCCCAAAGTGCTTAGAGCCATTTGAATTTTCAAAGTCAGCGACTTGTTAGGCTATGGTCTAGACTTTCAAGTTCCCCGTTCGAGTTCTTGTCTGCCACATAGTTTGAAAGTACCAGGAATTGTTACTGACTGAGTAGTGCTTTACTTACATTTGGTTCTTTACTGTACACCCATCTCCCTAGTCCACATTCACATGCAGTACGCTCTGAGCACACAGCGATATTTCAGAAAGGATGTCATGAATTTCTGGGTAAAAGTTAGGAACGAACTGAGATACAATCCATCCGTCACCAGTTATCTCTGTTGTACAAAATACCCAATGAAAGTTTCATTCTCTAAATGTCACTGCATCTGCTTAGAGAAATTAAAATAACTATTTTATTGAAAGTGTCTCCAGCATATTTCGGTATTCAAAAATAAATATTATTATTTTAGAAAAGAGACTGCATTAAAGATGTCATTAAGTTATTGGACCATGCATCTTATTTAAAACGTGACTATGATAAGCTGTTCGGCATGTGACAAAGAGCACCCAGTAAAGGAGTGATCGTTGTATTTAGCCTTTTTCGAGTGGAAAAAATATCAGATTCTGTTTATTTCCACAGAGCGATACGGTGTGGTGATTATGATACTGAACCCTCATTACGGAATAATGGTGTTCGAGTACTCCTCCGAACATCCAGATTTAAATTAATTAATTTTTTTAATCTAGCGGTACTTGTCTTTCATCATACTTACTTCTTTAGATTATTCGAGTCGTATCGTTCACGATAAATTACGTTATTCATAAAACGAAAAGAAAGTAGTTGAAGAACGTCAGAAATAATAATAAAAAAAACCATATATGTTGCCTGTTTGCTCCGATGTATGTTTGCACGCTTTCCAAACAACTGTCGACATGCTGACGTGCGTTGTATTTAGGCCATGTCGTGGGAAGTAGGTCGAACGCTTTTCGCATTCCCACAGAATGTTTGGTTCACAGTATTTATAATGTTCCACGGAGCAGGCGCTGCCGCTTGCGGAGCCTACAGTAAAACAAGATACGAGGCACTCAGTTCAAAAAATTCCCTTTTGCAAGGGGAATGTGAAACATAATACTAAAGAACTAAAAAATGTTTTCTTGTATGTTCGATCGCAAACCTTGAGCAGTGAGACACAATGCAGCCTGGAGAGCAGCGATGCCCGCTGAGAACAGCCATCAGCCATATACATGAGCCAGTACATTAACGTAACCACCGCCAATGTTCGACATCAAAGTGCAATAACCAGTAACAGACGGCAGGTGGCAGCACTAGCAGTGGAGGGAATATAAAGCATCTCGGGGAGAGGCGGTAAACAGAGCAGTCGTCAATAAATTTTCTCTGGCTTCCAGCCGTGTCAGGTGGTTAAAATCCCACGAGCTTTCGACCCAGCTGTCCTCAGTCATTGTCAAGTGGTAAGACTGAGTGCTGTGTCGCCGTGGCCGCGTCGTTATACAAGGTGTTACAAAAAGGTACGGCCAAACATGCAGGAAACATTCCTCTCTCACAGATAAAGAAAAGATGTTATGTGGACATGTGTCCGGAAACGCTTAATTTCCATGTTAGAGTTCATTTTAGCTTCGTCATTATGTATTGTACTTCCTCGATTTTGATGATCAAATTGTAAATTTTCACAATCAACATGTGTGGGCTGACGAGAATCCGCACGCAGTTGTGCAACCACGTCATCGACACAGATTTTCTGTGAACGTTTGGGTAGGCATTGTTGGTGATGTCTTGATTGGGCCCCATGTTCTTCCACCTACACTCAATGGAGCACGTTATCATGATTTCATATGGGATACTCTACCTGTGCTGCTAGAACATGTGCCTTTACGAGTACGACACAACATGTGGTTCATGCACGATGGAGCTCCTGCACATTTCAGTCGAAGTGTTCGTACGCTTCTCCACAACAGATTCGGTGACCGATGGGTTGGTAGAGGCGGACCAATTCCATGGCCTCCACGCTCTCCTGACCTCAACCCTCTTGACTTTCATTTATAGGGGCATTTGAAAGCTCTTGTCTACGCAACCCCGGTACCAAATGTAGAGACTCTTCGTGCTCGTATTGTGGACGGCTGTGATACATTACGCCATTCTCCAGGGCTCCATCAGCGCATCAGGGATTCCATGCGACGGAGGGTGGCTGCATGTATCCTCGCTAACGGAGGACATTTTGAACACTTCCTGTACCAAAGTGTTTGAAGTCACGCTGGTAAGTTCCGTTGCTGTGTGTTTCCATTCCATGGTTAATGTGATTTGAAGAGAAGTAATAAAATGAGCTCTAACATGGAAAGTAAGCATTTCCGGACACATGCCCACATAACATATTTTCTTTGTGTGTGAGGAATGTGTTGTGGTCGGCAGGAGAGCCAACACCGTGTTACTAGAGGAGGCCGAAAGGCACGCGATTTAGCTCACGCAGGCTGGTGTGAGGTCTATAACAGGACAAGGAAATTAGACTAGAAAAACGGACGTAGCTGGTGGAATACTTAACTTTAACCCATTAAGGTGAACGTCGCTCCTGACATTACATGATTCACAGTATCAATAGTAACTGATAATGGCGCCTTGCTAGATCGTAGCAAATAACGTAGCTGAAGGCTACGCTAACTATCGTCTCGGCAAATGAGAGCGTATTTTGCCAGTGAACCATCGCTAGCAAAGTCGGCTGTACAACTGGGGCGAGTGCTAGGAAGTCTCTCTAGACCTGCCGTGTGGCGGCGCTCGGTCTGCAATCACTGATAGTGGCGACACGCGGGTCCGACATTCTAATGGACAGTGGCCGATTTAAAGGCTGCCACCTAGCAAGTGTGGTGCCTGGCGGCGACACCACACAATGTTTGCTGAAAGTTTGGCCTACCTTTTTGTAACACCCTGTATAGCCACACCGCTGGTTGTGACGTCACTAGTGCTCCCTTTCATCCCGCGTCTGTCGCGCCCGTTTTAACCTCGCGATCGCCGAGTCCCAGGCTGTGCTGAGCTGCAGATGGCTCTGAGCACTATGGGACTTGACTTCTGAGGTCATCAGTCCCCTAGAACTTAGAACTACTTAAACCTAACTAACCTAACGACATCACACACATCCATGCCCGAGGCAGGATTCGAACCTGCGACCTTAGCGGTCGCGCGGTTCCAGACTGTAGCGCCTAGAACCGCTCGGCCACCCTGGCCGGCGCTGAGCTGCAAACCGCCGTCCTTGCTGATGGTGTTTTCAGAGGTTTTTATTTCAATAGCTTCTTTTATGACGCTATCCCAAAATCCCTTCATCCTCATAACGACATATGTTTCGTCGAATTGAATTCGGTGTCCATTTTCTAAGGCGTGTTCTGCCACGGGTGATTTTTCTGGAGAGCGTAGGCGTAAGCACCTCTCGTGTTCCGTCCGGCGTTGCTCCACAATGCGTACTGTTTGGCCGACGTCGTAACAGCCACATTGACATGGTATCTTGTACACTATAAGCGTTCTAAGCCCTAGATAGTCCTTCGCAGGCATGAGCTGTCGAATTTTTGCTGGGGGTCTGAACACCGATGAAATGTTATATCTCTTCAGGAGCCGGCTAATCTTTCCCGACACTGTACCACAGAAAGGCAAAAACAAAAGTTTCTTGCTTTCTTCTTCACAGCACTCAGTCTTGACAATGACTGAGGAGAGCTCGGTCGAAAGCTCGTGGGGTTTTAACCACCTGACGCGGCTGGAAGCCCAGAAAATTTTATTAATTCATATCGCCACGAAACTATGCATTCATACAAGCGCAGTCGTTGTAATAAGAAAACAGAGCGATGTAACTGACGTCCGAAAGGGTGTGATCTGTGGCTTTCGGACCAAAGGTGGAAGCATTGCCGAAACGGCTAAATTTGTAAACTTTTCGTATGCCGCCATGGTTAAAGTACACAGTGCATGGGAAATTGGCGCTATCCAAATCCGGCGCCGAAGCAACGGTGATCCACAACGGACTATAGATGACAGGGACGAACGACGCCTGCAGAGATGTTTACGGGCGAATAGATTTGCAGCCGTTGAGCAACTGATAGCCCAAATGAACCAACGGGCTATCAACAGTGTCTCTCAACGACCGTTCAGCGAACGTTGCTGTGTATGGGCCACTGCAACAGGCGCCCATGCTCACTGCTATTCATCGGCGACGTAGGCTTGAATTTTCAAGCCAAAATCGCAACTGGACTTCCACTGAGTGACGTCAAATGTCAGGTGTCACATTCTATACTTCATCAGACAGATGACAGTTCGCGTGCACCGCGTAAAACGTCTGAAAAACATCTTGCAAGGATCCAGGCCGGAGGAGAGAGCGTAATGGTCTGAGGAATGTTTTCAACACAAGTATGTATCTATTCTTGGGGACCATGTTGACCCGTACTTGCAGTTTGTTGTTACTCGGAACGAAGGCATATAACAGCACGACAATGTAACGTGTGACCTAGCTTGCAGTGTACGTGCGTGGTTCGAAGAGAACCAGGATGAGATTGCCGTACTCCCCTGGCCACCGGACTTCCCGGATTTGAACCCACTCGAGAATCAGTGGGACCGGTTGGACTGGGCGCCATGGATCCTCAACCGAGAAACCTAGTGCAGCTGGCCACGGCATTAGAGTCAGCATGGGGTCCCTGTCCGGAAACTCGCTGATTCTCTTCCTGCACCTCTCGCTGCGGTCCGCCATGCAAGAGGTGCTTATTCAGGCTTATGACAGGTGGTCACATTTATGTGACTGGACTGGAGCGGGAAAGCTCTACGAGCTCCGCTCCAGATTCTGCCCATTTCATCAAGAGCAGACGGCCGGGACACTTCGCACCTTCTTGCTAGAGTAAAGGTGATTTAAATTATACTTCAGTAACGACGTGTATTACCTTTCCCTGCTCCTACTCACTTCCTTCATTCGGCCAACCTTTCAGTTTTCAGCAGCAAACTCACGCGCCGCCTTCCAGGCGGAATACAAAACTGTGTTTGTTCGAAATAGTCTTAAAAGTATACTGGAGCCGGTCGTGAACGAAATAATGCCGTGGAATCCTCTATTCAAATGACTTTACTAGTAATGGAGAGCTGGTCAACAGGACCATATTCCGTTTAATTTTTCATAATGTGTTAGAGAAAGTGGATTAACATTGGCTTCGTCCATTCTGTCAGTATGAGTCAGACATGAGTTCCGTGAGTGAGTGATGTTATGGTGAGTATAGAAATCAAAATAGTGAGAGGAAACCTGATTGTTTAGCCAGTAAGAAAAACCCAAGTAAAATCTTTAAGGCACTTATTTGGTTTCGCTGTACGCTCAAACAATTCTAGAAAAAGAAGGAGCTGTAAATCGTAGGTCCACTGTTATTTGTTCAATTTAGGTAGGTCCCGTTCTGACTGTTTAGCGAGTACCTGCTACTCACTTCTTGATGAGTTACTATAAGTTAATTTGATAGCACGATATAAAAATGGCTCTGAGCACTATGGGACTTAACTTCTGAGGTCATCAGTCCTCTAGAACTAAGCACTACTTAAACTTAACTAACATAAGGACATCACACACATCCATGCCCGAGGCAGGAGTCGAACCTGCGACCGTAGCGGTCGCGCGGTTCCAGATTGTAGCGCCTACAACCGCTCGGCCACCCAGGCCGGCGATAACACGATAAGCGCTTGGATAAGTTTTAAAGCAAACATATAAAACATTTCTTTATTTCGTTTGCCTTGAAAGTATTTTTTCGTCGGAGACACAAAGTGAAATGTGTTATGGCTAAAAAAATATTTTTATATTAATTCCCCGCAAGGATTATCAGCTTTTTTTCTGTCTGCCGCTTAATTAAGCATATTCGAAAAATTTATAACGACTGTGCAGGGACGTCAAATTCTTTCTTTGCGACGTTAGGGCGCACCCGATTTTAGTTTGAGATCTTATTACGGGAGGGTCTTTTTAGGCAAAATAATATGCTTGCCTGAAAATATGTTTAAAATTTTGTATTCTGTTGTTTTAAAACATATATTTCCTTAATTGAATTCTGTAGCGGTGATCTCATTCCGGTTGCAAATTTCAAAATTTGAAATAGTGGAAAACGTCTCCAACAAATGAATGTACCAACTCATACAAACCTAACACACACATATTTCTTTCCTGTTTGCTACAGTTGGGAAACTGATTCTAGAACTTCCGTCACAGCAAATTAAACTTATTTACCTTACAAACAGATTCTGTATGAACAAGAAAAACACACTCTGTTTCAGTACAGCCAAATATACAAAGTCTCTCGATGTTTTTTGAGATGCTGCTGATGGTGGACCAGCTGTTTGCGGTCATTATCAGCTGCTGGGTGGGAGAGACGTCTAGCAAGTCACTGAAGTGATGGTTTACTGTCTTTCCTGTCAGAAGATGTGTCGAGGAAGCTCTGCTGTAAGATTCAAGACATACAGCCAATTTCATTTTGCTTCTCTTACTCGATTTCGCTCACTTGGTAACTTTTCGTTACTCTTCTATCAAAGTATCTGCGGTTGTCACCTTCCTTTTGAAGTGCACATCTTCAAACGTACTTTGTCATCGAAATGGAAAAACGAAATATTACTCATTCATTTACGATACTAATCGATGTATTGTTGATTATACAGACGTAAAATGTCTTGTGCTGTTCCGTTGAGGAGGCTTCAAGCAAACAAATGACTCGGTGCACATCACAGTGCAAGTTGTGCGAGTGGCAAACACTGCGAATGGAGATGAAGTAGGTTAACGTGATGATGAATAATTACTTAAATAAAAAATATTTTTTTAATAGAGCACTTTTTAAAATGGGGCTAACAAGCATAAAATAATTTCTCCTAGCCCCATACTGACTGACACCTGATCCCGTACAGATAGTCTTGAAACACTGTGTTTGTGGATTTTAATAGCTATGATAATAGTCGCAAGATTTGTAACAATAAACGAGGGTGAATTCAATCCATAGTTTATGCGTAAATAGTTCACATCTTAATTGCCTACTTCGTGCGCCCCACATTTTTCATTATAAGTCTTACAAGTACTTTCATAGCTATCAAAAATTACAAAGCACAGATTTTCTGGACTACCTGTGTGTGGACAGGGATTTGTATAGTGCAGGAAAATTATGCTGTCCGCTTGCATACCGCAATATCACCCTCACAACTATACCGCTCTGCAGGGCAGGTGAGATGTTGGGTGTTACCAACCTCTTTCACCTCCAACCCCAGCGCTATCAAA
Source organism: Schistocerca gregaria (assembly GCF_023897955.1). Classification (NCBI taxonomy): domain Eukaryota; kingdom Metazoa; phylum Arthropoda; class Insecta; order Orthoptera; family Acrididae; genus Schistocerca; species Schistocerca gregaria. Next base: position 311,935,694 of record NC_064927.1, read on the forward strand.
CAGACCGATACGAAAGCGAGTTGATATGACATTGTCACCCATACCTGATGTATGTTTAAACCTCCAAGTCTCTAGGTCATTGGGAAGTTAGTTTGAAATCAGTTGCAAAATCTGTGCCGAACGGATAGACAGAAAAGAGCGCGACTTAATAGAAACTGGTTAAACTGGGTTCGCAGAACTAACGGGCCCAGTCTCTTGCAGATGTACACCAGGAGAGGAGGCTACAAAAGAGGCGTTGTGTGTCAGGTAAAGGTTATCCACACTCAAAGTTTTGGATTTTGTCTGGGAGAAGACCATTGTCAGGTATAGACTGGGAGTGTTATGCCATCAGAACAGGGAATCGTGTGGCATTGTTCTGGATGTCTTGTCAGAAAATTACTTTCAGCAGATAGTTAGAGAACCAACTCGTGAGACCTCCTGGCAACAAACAAACCTGAACTTTTCGAATCAGTTAACGTAGAGTAAGATATCAGTGATCAAAGTCTGTGACAGCATCTATGACGACGGGTCCTACAAGGAATGTTAAGGAAGGCAGGAAGATATATTTGCTCAGCGAGGCTGACAGGATACAAATTTCAGAATATCTCAGCAGTCAGCATAAAATATTCGGTGATGAGGATGAAGACGTGGAGGACAAATGGAAAAACATTCAAAGGCATCGTTCAAAATGCCCTATACAAGTATGTTCCGAGTAAGGTATTAAGGGATGGGAAAGGTCCACCATAGTTTAATAGCCGTGTTAGAAAAGCGCTACGTAAACAAACTGCACTTCATCTCAGATTCAAGAGAAGTAAAAACCTATCTGACAAACAAAAGCTGAACGAAGCAAAAATGAGCGTAAGGTGAGCAATGAGAGAAGCGTTCAATGATTTCGAAAGTTCGACGTTGTCAGCCGACCTGAGTAAAAACCCTAAGAGATTTTGGTCGTGTGTAAAATCTGCAAATGGGTCAAAATCATCTTCTCATTCTCTCAGCGACCACACCGGTACCGAAACGGAACATAACGGAGGGAAGGCCGAAATACTGAATTCGGTCTTCCGAAGTTGTTTCACCGCGGAAGATCGTAACACTCTCACCCCTTTCAATCGTCGTGCAAAAGTAAAAATAGCAGATATTGAGATAACCGATCGCTGAACTGAAAAGCAGCTACAATCGCTTGGTAGTGGATAGGCTTCAGGACCAGATGAGATACCTATGAGATTCTATAAAGATTGTGCGAAAGAACGCTCCCTTTCTAGGAGTAATTAATCGTAGATCGCTTGAGCAACGAACCGCACCTAAAGATTGGAAAAAAGCGCAGGTCATTCCCGTTTTTAAGAAAGGCCGTAAGACAGATCTACACAATTATAGACCCATATAGTTGACGTCAATCTGTTGTAGAATTATGGAACATGTTTTATGCTCAAGAATTATGACGTATTTGGAAAATGAACAGTTCCTCTATAAAAATCAACATGGATTCCGCAAACAGAGATCCTGCGAAACTCAGCTCGCTCCGTTCCACCGTGAGTTTCACATCGCAGTAAGACACTTGACACAGTTGCGCATTGCCGTTTAATGAGCAGATAGTATTTGCAGAACGACCTGTAGAGAATTGATGAATGGTGCAGACTCTGGCAACTGACCATGAACGCAAATAAATGTAACATGTCGCGCATATATAGGAAAAGAAATCCACTACTGTACAGCTACGCTGTTGATGACAAACAGCTGGAGACAGCGTCGGCTTTAAAATATCTAGGCGTAACTACCCAGAGCGACCTTAAGTGGAATGACCAAATAAAACAGATAGTGGGAAAAGCAGACACCAGGCTCAGATTCATCGAAAGAATCTCAAGGAGATGTAACTCATCCACGAAAGAAGTGGCTTATAAGGCGCTTGTTCGCCCGATTTTTGAACATTGTTCATCTATCTGGGATCCCTATCAGGTAGGAGTGATAGAGGAGATAGAGAAGATCCAACGAAGAGCGGCGCGTTTCGTCACGGGATCGTTTAGCTGGCGAGAGAGTGTTACAGAGATGCTAAACAAACTCCACTGGCAGACGTTATAAGAGAGGCGTTGTGCATCACGGAGAGATTTACTATCGAAATTTCGGGACAGCACTTTTCGGGAAGAGTCAGACAACATATTACTTCCCCCACATAAATCTCGCATATTCACCACGAGGAGAAAATTCGAGAAATTAGAGCCAATACAGAGGCTTGCCGACAATCATTCTTCCCACGTACTATTCGCGAATGGAACAGGGTTGGAGGGATCAGATAGTGGTACCGAAAGTACCCTCAGCCACACACCATTAGGTGGCTTTCGGAATATGATGTAGATGTAGATTGTCCTAGGAATAGATTAAAAGTATGTCCAGCATCCTGTTCTGATTGATGTTTTCGAGAAATTTCCTTTGGTTGCCAAGCGAATGTCGGAACTGGAAATCCCCCAACACATATCCCCATCTCCACTCGCAGCTAACTTGGAATATTTCGATGAGAAGAACGAGGTTCTACAACAGCCCGCTCTACTTTCTAGGGTAGAGAAAAGTGTGAGTATTGGAAAAAAAAGTTCTTAATATCCTGAGAGCCGGGCTTCTCAGACAAATCGACAAAAGAAAATACTTTCCGCCACATATACCCCGTTAACTGACATTAACGTAATTTTTTCTATAATCGGGGTGACGTGACGGCATACAGACAGCCGTTGGCAAAGGATAGAGGCATTATAAGACCTGTTCAGTATGAACCAGGCATACTCAGTCAAATTAGTGAAATTTTTAGCTGAACAAAGCGTCATTGTTCTTTGGACAAAGTTTCCCTGAAGGACGTTTGAAGGATACGCCCTCTTGCTATGCTCACTGCACACGCTGCTCGGTGGGGCGCCCTTTGAAGCACCGCGGAGAAGCGCCACGGTCGTCTGGCGAAAGAGATGTGCCGAGTCCACAAAGGGGCCGCTTAGACGGGCCGCATCCTCTTCTGAGAAGCCGCCATGGGCATAGGCTGCTAAAGGAGACGCATGGCGGTGCTGGGATTGTTGCGATAAACGGTACCCACCACCGCTTCAAGGTTGCTGCGACATCTGTTGAACAGAACCAATACACAGATACGTAAGCGTGATGGAGAAATTGTTGTCAGTCGTTTTCTCCGTCCTTTAAATTCCTCCTCGCAGTGTATCGAAAGATTCTTCTTTCTTTTAACTTTATTAATTGTCTTAGGTATTCTTTCTACGACATATGTATATAGAGAACAAAATTTCGCAAATATCGATGGCTCACAACGTAATATCTTTGTGTCGTAATAAGTGGTCGCTTTTGCTCTTGCTAAAACTAGCTATGCTGCCCTTGCAAGCTAGAACAGTATTCCTCTTTTTCCTAACCTTGCTATGGACAGTTTGGACAGTTGTATACCATTGGACTCGTACTTGGGAGCACGGCGTTTCAAATCCTAGTCCATCCACCAAAATGACCTTAGGCAAATACCTAAAGTTTCGTCATGTCCAAGTTTTCCGAACTCTCTACCTGCTTCTAGCAACAGGCTCAGTCAGCAGTTTGAGATAAGCCATCTGCAGTTTATTTTTCATTACTCTCGCAGTTTGTATTCCTGTATTACGTTAGTACGGTCTGTTAGTTTTCTTTGGAAGGGGCTTTCATGCCTCAGACTTCTGTCAAGATTTCCACGAAAAAACAAAAAATTGAAAACTTTCCTTACGGAAATATCATACATGCCTTACGAAGAGAAATACTTAATTAAAGAATTAGTTTTGCCACTGCCCGTTAGTATTGGCTACGGAGAAAACTGACCAGCAGTCTCCAAGAGGAATTCCGTTGTTAGTATCGGCTGAAACCGAAGAAATAAATCCAAATATTAGAAACATATTCTTCGCCGTGTATCAGATGAGAACGTCTCCCGGTTTCTCTGCATCGCCACAAGCTCGAAGTTATCTTCTTCTAGTCATCCCCACTGCTTCTTTAGGTCGACCCTTTTGTTCCGGACCAATATTTTCGTGAACATTGCGTCTAAACTAGTACACAAACATAGAGCGTTATCAAGTTTCCTATTTGAGAGGTTTGCCTCCAATGGTGAATTTGTAATAATTACCCGCAAAAAGCTAAATCTCCTGTTTCATGTCACACAATGTCATTTTTTGAGGATATTCGAATGACACACACTAGGGAATTATAATAACTGACACGTCATACATTCCTCTGTGTGTCCGACAAGGTTTTCAATGTTATTCCAGTTGGTGATTTACATACATCGTGGATTGTAACGGTCATAAAGCAGAAACCCGATGTCTTTTGCACATCTAACTATTTCTCGTAGTATAAAACGATCTGCTGAGTTCCGTTTGGTAGCAAGTCTTTACTCCATAGAAAACAGACAGTTTATAGCGATCTTGACGTCAACGGAACCTTAAACTTTAACCTTGCTTTCTCCTTCCTTTCCAATCCGCCACTGCCGCCGGGAAAACACATGCCTGGTTTCCTGCATTCACTCATACACCAGCCTTTAGAAATGAGGTCATTTCTCACGTAATTTCTGTGAGCAGCTGCGTGTGGCGAAGTGACCCGAAGCGACTGAGCTGTGGACTTATTTTCTCGCTATTCCTGCCTGACCACTTCCGCGAAATTTGACAACCGCAGCCGGGTCCTCTCGCGAAAGTGGGACACATTACTGTAGCTGCCGGTCCACTTTTCGAGCCACTGCTAAACTTCGACAAAACAGCGCTTTACTACATTGTCGTATTTCACGCGTCACTTTTCTATGATAGTCCTTTTATGACGACGCACAGGACACTAATTCGATTCTTACCTCCTCTCACTATATTACATTAAATATTTAAGAACTCTAGAGGGCTGAAAAATCTCTTTCTTTAAAATAAATATTAGATATGGGTTCCTTACCTAAACTTTATCTACCAAGTCCCCTTACAACCTCTGGAACCTGTAAAACACCCTATACAAGTATGGGTGCTCTTCTTTCAGGTCACTGATTTTTGTTGCGTTTGTTTAATTAATTTTCTTTTATATTGATTTTGAAGTTTCCCGTGATCTCGTATTCGCCAAGCGATTATTGCCTCTTCCAGTACCGAAACCAAGTAACACCAGTCGATTCGCTGTCGTTTTATTTTGAGATTTTTGATGGTTTTATTTCTGGACTAGGAATCCTTGTCTCGACGGAAGGTATTTTGGAACAGTATGTAATTCTAACAGTAAAAAATGAAAAGTAGCGTACATGACTAAGTGGAATAACTTTTGTGCTTCAATTTTTTGCCTCCCAAGGGATATTAACCGAGGGACATGTAACGCAGTGTGTAGCGCGCAGCGTACGTCCACGCTTAGTCGACACTTTTCTTTGGGCTGCCGCACGGGCAGCGCGAAACTAAATTGTCGCAGAGAAGGTAGCACCGAGTAGCGTTAAGTTCAGTGTTTACACGCAAATTTTAAGCACTTGAACCTCATAAAAAGCGTCAAATCATTAACTGTTTGAATAACTTCCACTTCATATCGACAGCTAAACGTTTTTAGGTGTAATTGTTACACAAGTGACTAGCAGAGGAATGAAAATCAAGGCAGTGTGTGATGTTATATTGCGGACGATTTTCATCAATCAGGACTTTAATTTGTAGACATGAAATATTTGTTAACGATTTCTGTAGCACAGTTCTTATGATAATTTTTAAATAATGTCTATTTTGCTTACAATGAAAAAGTCCCTTGTTTCTTCATTGTAGTCATCACAAAAACGCGAAGTCCCTCTTGGATGCCGAAAACAAACATTTTCCTTACGCCAGGTACACCTCATAAAAGAAAAATTATACATTCAGGCACTTCACAGTAATTACTGATTTTATTTTGACAAAATCTGGATGGAGGAAGAAATAGACGTGGCCTTGTTGTGCATATTATTCTGTGTACTGGGTATGTGTGATTCGTAAAACGTGGTGATGCAAACTGACAGTGCATAACTGTCTGAAATTTAATAATATCGACCCGCTGATAAACTTTAAATGATAAAGAGCTATCAGAAACTACATTGTCCGACAATTTTCTGAAAATTGCTTAATACTGTAGAAAAATTTCTGTATCGGATGGCTGACTCAGACAATTTGTTCCGAGTGCAATCGAAATGTTATTAACAGTCTTTTCGTCCTCGTCACAAATACATTTGCCATTGTTATGTCCAAGTCAGGACTCCAACAAAAGCAATAAATTACTTCTGCACCTGGTAAGAAGACGTATCGGATGTAATATTGAAACTTATTCTCCCCCATTTCCCCAGATTCTGCTACGACGATTACAAGTAAGTAGCTAAAAAAACATTTTTAAAATTTTTGGTGCTAATTTGCCCAGAGGTTCCTGAAGAAAGATACAAAACTGCGGAAATAGTAGTCCACTGATACTTATCACTGGCATTGCTGTATACCAACGTATCATAACATTCAACGTACGCCTCCGTAGCGCAACGGTAGCATTACCGCCAACCACGCAAGGGGACCCGGGTTCGATTCCCGGCAGGGGACTGGCTGTTGTGTGTCCTTCATCATCATGTTCAATATCATTGTCGCCGAAGTGGCGTCAACTAAAAAGACGGCCGAACCACGAAGGGGATATCCCGGCCAATAAATGCCATACGATCATTTCATTTCATAGCATTCAACGACTGCAAAACGACTCTGTTTCTTTCGTTCGAAATGACAAGATGAGGTCATGCACAAAACCTTAGTAAAGCTATCTAACTAATGCTTGCTAAATTGAAGTTCGTAAGTACTACTTTTCCTATATTCTTAAATATCATGTTATTTGTGACATGCTTACAGTTCTTGTAGCTAGTAGTCGCTGAATGACACGTAATATTGATCCAATAATTTTTTATTGTTATTTATGCTGTCGAATTGTATGTCGGTTTAATGTCCTTCTGAAGAGGACGAGTTTAAATGCGTTGAAACCATAGTTAAGAGTAAAACCACCATTTATTGCAACGGGTTGGCCGTGTTATTCACTCACCTGCTAAATGAAGAACTACTTGAAATAGAAACTAGAGGATTTGACAAACAGAATGTTGAAATGGCGAACATTATGTGCAGGTGTGCCACAGCCAGTAATCACCAGATTAAGCAGGTGTTTGAGTTAAAAGCTTTTTATCAACTACCGTTTTCGATCATCAAAATGGTTCAAATGGCTCTGAGCACTTTGGGACTTAACTTCTGAGGTCATCAGTCCCTATAACTTAGAACTACTTAAACCTAACTAACCTAAGGACATAACACACATCCATGCCCGAGGTAGGATTCGAACCTGTGACCGTAAGGGTCGCGCGGTTCCAGGCTGTAGCACCTAGAGCCGCTCGGCCACCGAGGCAGACTTTCGATCATCAGATCCCTGTATAACGACGGAAGGGCATGACCAGTATTTGAGTATTTAAAACGCATTATTGTCACCTGTAACTGTTGCAATTATTTATTACCAAAGTCGAAGAATGGAATTTCGACCCTTGACTATTTTCAGGTGAAACGCTGCGAAAATGGTTACACCTTGAAATGACCAAAGGCTAAATTGGAATCATGCAATATGAACATAAATCATTTTAATAGTCGAAGGCGGTAATATATCTTTAAAAAAATATGGCTGTTTGCTCCAGCAATTCATAGTGAAACAAAACGCTTTTCATCCTTAAATATGAAATAGTTTCACCAAGACGAGCTGGAAGAATTAATATTATCCTATTTTAATGCTTTTTGTGTACGCTAGTGCTCTTCAGTGAACGGAATTACGAAAAAAGTCTCAGTAGTTTCGATATTTTTCGCGTACGTCAAGCCCAGTTCAAATAACTTGTGACCTACATAAATTTCGGGGAGCATCATGATAAAAGTTTGTACCATTGCTTTATCATAGCTCGTTTTTTATGTTTTGTAGCCGTGAGTATGTTTGTAAACGAGAAACTCGTTACTTTTTGTTACTAACGTCCCATTTTTACCTACGATGAGTATTGTTAAACAGGCCTGACTTTTTTTTACGTAAATTATTTTTATGCTAGAGATCCACAACAATTAGGTTATTATCATGGTAGCATCAATAAAATACTCGTTATTGTTAACCTGTTGATGTACAGAGCCCTAATCATGAATTCTGTGATCGAAACTGGTAGTCAGTATTAAGTCTGATTCAGGCAGTAACTTTTCCTGGTAATGTTTGAACGCATTGCATAGAAAAGTTCGTACCACGCTGTGAACTACGCGGCACCTATTTACAGTAAAGTGCATTGCAGATCGGCCAGATCCTGTAAAGAGCAGTTTTATTCATGTGTCAGAATTACTGTTAATCGAGTACTAACATAATACAGTGTGTTTACGATCCTGAAGGAAGCTGCATTTATGATGAGTGATGTGCAGAGGATTTTGAGACTGATAACTGACACTTGGTCCTTAGTAGAGGGCAGTACAGGTAAACGAAAACCTTTCTTAAAAGCAGTGAAATTACAGAAATGAGGAGCTGAAACGGACTTACATTTATTTTCAATGAAAAATACAATCTGCTTAATCGCCGATTCTCAAGCAAGGCTCGAATGGCTGTACAAACGGCTGTTTAAGAAGTTCTTCGTGTGACAAATTTGAGTAACCTTACCTTTACTTAAAGACTTGCAATGAGCCTTAGCAGCTAAAATTCTGACAGTGCGCATTTATTTCGGTGTTTTCTTCCTATGTAAAATTATTTTGGGTAGGTTTCGACGTTTTGGACTGGACCATTCCCTTGTAAGTCATCTTGTATTCTCCTACAGTCACTCAACGATGACACCTTCCCGTACACCACAGCATCACCAGCAAAATGCCGCAGATTGCTGCCCAACTTGTACCTCAGATAGTTTATGTAGGATATATAGAGAATACGAGTGGTCCTGTCACACATCCCTGGGGCGTTCCTGACGATTCCTTTGTCCCTGCTGAACACTCGCCGTCGAGGACAACGTATTAGGTTCTATTACTTAAGAAGACTTCGAGCCACTCACATATCTGGAAATCTATTCTGTATGCTCGTACCTTCGTTAAAAGCCTGCGTTTGGGCACCGTGCCAAACGCTAACAGAAGAGCTCATGTAATTAGCGCAATCAAATAATATAACACAGGAACTTGTTGAATACTTTTCCAGGAACTCACTGGCAGAACAGGAGTGAGACATGAGGAAGTTCTACGATTTAAACTTGAAACTGCGTTGAATACTGTGAGGCTTTCTTAATTCTTGTGCTGGCTTATTAAAAACAGATGTAGCAGATTACTGTACGCCTTTCTGTGCAAGAGTCAAAGAGGAGGAATACAACTGCAGAATGCATTTCTGCCTAGAATTAACTCAGTGAAAGGTGCTAATTCTTAGTAATAGGTACCTATTATTAACGAAAATTGACATTAAAGAGCATATATATCGAGAGGCCAATGTCAGAATTCCAGACTTCTGAAAAGGGTTTTACGAGAGGTTTGTGACCTTGAAATGTCTGTTTCTGAACCAAAAATATACTTTGTGAATGGGAAGAATTACCCCAGAATAAAACGCCTCATGTCGTAAGTGAATGAAAATAAGCAAAGCAGCCAAATTTTAGTGTTGAACTATCGCTTATTGGAGATACTGTCGTAATGCTAAAGATAGCAGCATTCAGTCTTTTTAACAAGTTGCTGAACACGGGTTTTTCATGACAACTGTCCATGTATCTGAACACCTAACTGGACTGTTTGACTCAATAGCCACATGCCCCTTTTGTGCATTCAAAATATCAGTTTTAGCTGAACCATGTGTGAAAAAAGATAAAAAACTGAGTCTTACTATGATATACCACCAATTTATTCTTTACAAGCCGTGAATTTATGTCTCAAATTGCACTACTTGATACACTACCTATGTTGCAGTCAACACCCTTCATTAACATAGACTTACTTTATTTTCATATAGAGTTAGCATGAAAAATAAGGAGTTGCAACATATGAAAAGTTGAACACCAAATCAAATATATTGAAACAAATAGTTTTTGTGCTTGTGAGTTAGGTGTTTCAGTTTGATTTCCACAGTCAGTTTTTCAACTTGTGCAGCAAGATAGTAGGGCACTGATAACATTTTATAGACAGTGCTTGGGCTGGAAGAATTAATGTGTGACCAACTACTAATGGACTATGGCATCATAATGCACAATTAATGAAACTAAACAATATCGCACCTTACAGCCCTGAGACAGGTTCATGCAAAGCATTGTGGCTTATTAATGAGAACAGGATACAATCTTCCAACAGTAAGTTAAAGGGGGTGGTTTGGGATGAGATATATGTAGAAAAATAGATGTAATGTCAAATTTAGTAATAAATTTGTGTCAATATTTGAAAGTTGCTTTCCTAGAAATTTATCTAGAATATCCATCAAAAAAACAGGCAATCTACGGATAATCAAGGGAATTAAAATCTCATGAAAGGCGAAGGGGGAAATTTATACAAAGGCCAAAGTAAGTCAATGTCTGAAATTACTTGCATACTGCAAAAGTATTGTAATATTTGAAGAAAGTCACTAAAATGTCCAGAACTATTTACATCCTGACGGAAATAAATACGAGTAATCCAGATAATAAAATGGAAACTTTATGGGTGTTGTCAAATTGGAGAGAGACAGCCAGGCAGTGTACAAGAACCATAACAGTTAAACTACATGACAATGTTGAGATCGATGATTCACAAGTTAAAAGTACTTTTAACATATACTTTCTCAATGTAGCAGCAAAAATAGGATTAAATGGTTCAGTTGAAGAAGCAAGAGAACATATTAAAACTAACATTCCACAAGACTTCAACAAGTAACTAGAACTAGCACCAACATCGTTCACTGTAATTAATAGAACTATAAAAATTCTAAAAAACAAAAGCTCATGTATTGTTACTGGAATTTGTACCGACTTAATAAGTAATGTCCTTTGTGGCATACGCAATGCGTCACTAGCACAGGGATATTTTCCAGACAGGTTAAATTATGCCATTGTTAAATCTCCTCATATGAAAGCTCACAAGACAGACTTGAACACTTACTGTCAAATTCTCTTAGGGACATCGTTTTCTAAAACATTCGAAAAAGTAAATTACTCAAAAGTAGTCTCACACTTAAGTGGAAACAGTTTACTTAACATATCACAGTTTGGATTCCAGAAGGACTGCTCATTGAAAATACTATTTACACATCCACTTTTCAACTCGAACAAGCCCTGCACAATCAAATATCGCCAGTTGGTATCTTTTCCAGGCATTTGACTGTGTAGATCATGTTACTTTCTTAGAGAAACTAATTTTTTGGAACTAATGGCTTTAAGCACAGGTATTTTGTATCACTCTTAACAAATAGAATCAAAAGAGTGTGCTGAATAATTCAAACAATGGCGCACAGTACAAAATTTCACTGACTGGGGAGAAATCACAATGGGAACTGCACAGGACTCAATTTTGGATCCACACCTGTTCCTTATAAATGCCAATGACCCTCCACTTAACATTCATTAACCAAAATTGGTAGCTACTTTTTCGAGATAATACTACTGTTATAATAAATATCACTAGACATAAATCAACAGAAGAGAGGGTCAATGATATTACACAAACAATTTAAAAGATATCCACTGAAAACGGACTCTCCCTAAATTATGAAGGAAAAAACACACTACATTTAGTTCTGTACAACAAACAGACTCATACTAACAACTGATGTAGCATAAGGAGTCAGCAAGTACGGTAGAATGCTCCAAATTTTTTGGTGTACACATTGATAAAAATTTAAACTGGAAGCTTCTGAAACACCTACGTTCAGCTACGTGAACGTTATAAACAAACTAATGAACCTTCTGACATATTTTGCACATTTTCAGGCAATACAGGCTAATGCAAAAATTTTCCGGGGTAACTCATCACTTAGAAATAAAGTACTGGTTGCACAAAGGCGAGCGGTAAGAATAATCTGTGGTGTTCACCTACAGCATGAAAGAGCCAAACATTTTAACTGCGCCGTCCCAATACATATATTCGCTAATGAAATTCATCACAAATAATCCATCACAATTTGAGGAAAACGATGATGTACATACCTACAACACTAGAAGGAAAAATAACCTATATTACCAATTATTAAAGCTGTCAGTAGTGTAGGAAGGATTTCAATAGGTGGGAACAAAAATCTTTGATCATTTTCTCAGTAACATAAAATTCTGACAGGCAGCAAAGCAAGATTTAAATCTAAGTTAAAATCATTTCTCCTGGACAATTCCCTCTATTCCATTCTCCAATTTCTACTTTAAAAATGAAAATAAAAAAGTATTATTTTTAAGTATAGTTGTATGAGTAGTACTAAAAAAATTATGGTTCATTAATGTTAGCGCTAATCATGTCTACATATGCTGCCGCGCGGGGTACCCGTGCGGTCTGAGGCGTCTTGTCACGGACCGCGCGGATCCCACCGTCGGAGGTTCGAGTCCTCCCTAGGGCAAGGGTGTGTGTGTTGTCCTTAGCGTAACTTAGATTAAGTAGGGTATATGCCTAACGACCCATGAATGGTTCAAATGGCTCTGAGCACTATGGGACTTAACTTCTGAGGTCATCAGTCCCCTAGAACTTAGAACTACTTAAACCTAACTAAGATAAGGACATCACACACATCCATGCCCGAAGCAGGATTCGAACCTGCGACCATAGCGGTCACGCGGCTCCAGACTGTAGAGTCTAGAAGCGCTCGGTCACTTCGGCCGGCTGAGACCGATGACCTCAACAGTTTGGTCCCATAGTCCTTAGCATAAATTTCCAATTTTTTTTTTTACATATCCTGTAAACTAACTCGTTCCACAACGTTTCCATATAAGAATCGTTCAAATTATCTATGGAACGTATAACTACCAAGCTAGTGTCATCAGTAAACCCGCACCCGACAGCCGCTGCATCGGCCTTCCTCGCGACCTGTGTCCGAGGGACAATGAACAAGCCGATGCAGAAAGCCTACACTCTTGCTGCGTAAGCTGTAACCGCATCTGCGATAACGCACGACTCTCGGCAGCAGTGTCGGAGAATGGAAATCTGGTAACGTCATGTTGGGAAGGGATGTGGCAAGCGGTCGACGTCATCGCCAGAGGTGCCGCGGTGACCGCAGGCGGAGAACCAAGGGCGTGGGCGACGAACAAAGCGCGGCAGCGGCGGCAGCATTCCTGTGGGCTTGCGACCGGCACCCACCCGACAGGGTCGCTGGACACACGGCAGCCGCTCGTACACCTCACAGCCCGCAGCCAGCGCTCACTCGCCCTCCCGACATGCACCATCACTTTAGGATGTAATCGTCTGCCTCCGTAGCTACCAGTTGGAGAACCACACTGCCACACGGCTCAAAAATGCAGACAAAGGTCCATTACGTTTCTGTAAGAAAGTCAGATACCTCGGTGTCTGGCTGGACCAGAAACTTATATGGAGGGGCCACCTTGAATACGTGACCAACCGCCGGCCGAGGTGGCCGAGCGGCTCTAGGCGCTGCAGTCTGGAACCGTGCGACCGCTACGGTCGCAGGTTCGAATCCTGTCTCGGGCATGGATGTGTGTGATGTCCTTAGGTTAGTTAGGTTTAAGTACTTCTAAGTTCTAGGTGACTGATGACCTCAGAAATTAAGTCCCAAAGTGCTCAGAACCATTTGAACGTGACCAACCGAGTTAACACGAGGCTCAAAACAGTTTTACCCTATGCTGAACAGGCAAAGCGCACCGAATAGGAGGGTGTCGAGGTCCATGTATGCAACACTAATTAGACCACTGATGACATATGCAGCTCCAGTCTGCGGATACTCTTCCGCGTCTGCATCGCCTGCAGATAACACATAACAAGTTGCCACGTATCATAAGCAACGCTCTACGAAACACATACACACAAAAACTTAGAACCACTTAAACCTAACTAACCTAAGGACATCACACAACATCCAGTCATCACAAGGCAGATAAAATCCCTGACCTCGCCGGGAATCGAACCTGGGAACCGGGACTTAACATATGAGGTCATCAGTCCCCTAGAACTTAGAACTACTTAAACGTAACTAAATTCAGGACATCACACACATCCATGCCCGAGGCAGGATTCGAACCTGCGACCGTAGCGGTCGCGCGGTTCCATATTGAAGCGCCTAGAACCGCTCGTCCACTCCGACCGGCTGCGATACACACGCACCGCAGAACTCCACAGAGAATACCGCATTGAGACTCTCAAGGAGATATTCAAAGAAATTCGCCACACGACTGTTCAGGAAAACGAGAGATTAGAACAGTTGGCGGTTGGGTTGTTTGGAGGAAAAGACGAAACTGCGAGGTCATTGGCCTGTTCGGATTAGGGAAGGACGGGGAAGAATGTCGGCCGTGCCCTTTCAAAGGAACCATCCCAGCATTTGCCTGGAGCGATTTAGGGAAATCACGGAAAACCTAAATCAGGATGGGCTGACGCGGGATTGAACCGTCGTCCTCCCGAATGCGAGTCCAGTGTGCTAACCACTGCGCCACCTCGCTCAGTCATTCGAACAGTCCTTTCATCCTTAACCTAGAAAACTACGATGACAACTGTAGGTGGAAACATAACTGTCCAAAAACACTACTAGCTAGGAACAATTAACCACCTATCGGTAGCACCAAGACACAGACATAGCAAATACTGGTGAACTCCTGCAGCACAGTAAAGCTAACAGGCGTTGCCAGCTGCAAATCAGTCGACCAACCGGCAACGCAGGAAAGCTGTATTGCACACTAAAACGCGAACAAACCCAACCAAATCCTTTATGACCAGTCGACCACTTATATAATGACATTGGCTTGTTTCAGGTAAAGACGCTGCAGCCAGTCCGGGAGGATCACAGGGGTCCAGCCGAGCAGTACCCCTCCTCGTTGGGACTGAAACTCTTTATGACGACTTATGTTATGACAACGGTACCGACCATTGTACGATACCTGAACAACCTCTCCCTTGCATGATCTGTCGCAAGAAAACCGCTACTGCTCTTACTATATCACCAGACTATAACGAAGGTTTTTTTCGCTTGTCACTTGTCTTGGCACTGTTTTATCTCTGCTGTTGAAACCGCTACCCTTCGTTCGCTTTCCGTCCACTATCTCCTCGCTGCGACCGTATTACTGGGTAATAATACCCAGACATACGGGTAACATCACGGCCACACATCCCGTGAAATCCTCGCTTAGTAACTGACAAATACGGAGGTAACGGTAGCACTTTTGTGATGGTCACCACGTCGGTGTGGGCGTTGTGGGTCTCCATGTCTTTATGTATAAACCTACAGCGCCAAGTTGTTTACAGTGGTGTGAGAACTGAACTTGGATCCACAAAGCTTCGTCATGTCAGCTCATGACCTACTTGCAGGAAAAATACAGGTCCGGTCGCTGCGTGAGCTAAAACGCGTGCATTTCGGCCTCCTTTACTAACACGGTTGGCTCTCCTGCCAACCACAACATCAATGGTACGGTTAGAGCTTGGCGCTGACCCCGCGAAGCAATTGGCCGACATCAACGACCGTTATAGCAACACACTAGCCACTAGCCTCCCCAACCAGGGTTTTTATTATGAATCTAAAAAAGCTTAGAGGCCGCAAAAAGTAACCACTGAAGTTAATGTAACTCCCTTACACTTATGTGACAAAAGACATGGATAGCTGTATTCACGTAGTCTATACAAGTGGCGGCAGTATCGCGCACACAAGTCATAAAAGGGCAGTGCATTGGCGTAGCTGTCATTTGTATCAGGTGATTCATGTAAAAAGGTTCGCTAGTGACAGCACAAAGGAAATTCACTTTGATCACGGAACGGTAATTGGAGTTATGCACATTCTTTCTTTCTTTTGCTGGTGCCGTTTTTCCCGCGGATACGCAGGGTCGGCATGGTTAATCGGATGTGGCAACGTTAGTTGAAGGGGTGGCCAGACGCCCTTCCTCCCGCCACCCTGTACCCCCTGGGAAGGGGTTAGTGTACCCCAACTGTCTGCAACTAGTGTAATCCATGGAATAGTGCGAAAGTGTGCAGATGTCTGCGAGCCATGTAACTGAGGCGGGACGTGGGAACCAACCCGGTATTCACCTAGGAGGATGTGGAAAACCACCTAAAAACCACATACATGCTGGCCGGCACACCGGCCCTCGTCGGTGATCCGCCAGGCGGATTCGATCCGGGGCCGGCGCGCCTACCCAAGTCCAGAAAGCAGTGCGTTAGCACGCTCGGCTAACCTGGCGGGTTAACTGGAGTTATACACATAGGACACCCAATTTCGGAAATCGCTAGAGAATTCAATATTCCGAGATCCATAGTGTTAAAAGCGTGCCGAGAATACCGAATTTCAGGAATTACCTCTCACCACGGACGACGAAGTGGCCGATGGCCTTCACTTAACGACAGAGAGTAGTGGCTTTTGCCTAACTGTCAGTTTTAACAGGCAACAAACACTGCGTGAAAACAGACAAGCAACACTGCGTGAAATAACTGCAGAAATCTGGGACGTACGACGAACGAATGCGTTAGGACAGTGCGCCGAAATTTTGCGTTAATAGGCTATGGCAGCAGACGATCGACGCGAGCCTCTTCGCTAACAGCACGACACCGTCTCCAGCGCCTCTCCTGGGCTTGTGACCATATCGGTTGGACCCTAGACTACTGGAAAACCATGGCCTGGTCAGATGAATCCCGATTTCAGTTGGCAAGAGTTAATTGTGGTGTCACCGCCAGACACCACACTTGCTAGGTGGTAGCCTTTAAATCGGCCGCGGTCCGGTAGTATACGTCGGACCCGCGTGTCGCCACTATCAGTAATTGCAGACCGAGCGCCGCCACACGGTAGGTCTAGAGAGACTTCCTAGCACTCGCCCCAGTTGTACAGCCGACTTTGCTAGCGATGGTTCACTGACTTCTACGCTCTCATTTGCCGAGACGATAGTTAGCATAGCCTTCAGCTACGTTATTTGCTACGACGTAGCAAGGCGCCTGTATCCGTACTATTGATATTGTGAATCATGTACCATAAAGAGCGACGTTCTCCGTTAATGGATTAAAGTTAAGTATTCCACCAGCTACGTCCGTTTTTCTCAATTCTAATTCCCTTGTCATGTTCCAGAACTCACGCCAGCCTGCGTGAGCAAAAACGCGTGCATTTCGGCCTACTTTACTAACACGGTTGGCTCTCCTGCCAACCACAACATCACTGGTACGGTTAGAGCTTGGCGCTGACCCCGCGAAGCAATTGGACCAAGTTCACAACAAGGCACTGTGCATGGTGGCGGTGGCTCCATAATGGTGGCGTTGTGGTTACACGGAATGGAGTGGGTCCTATTGTCCAGCTGAACCGATCATAGACTGGAAGTGGTTAAATTCGGCTACCTGGAAACTATTTGCAATCATGCAACGACGAAATTTTATGGATAACAATGCGCCATGTCACCAGGCCACAATTGTTCACGGTTGGTTTGACGAGCTTTCTGGACAATTCAAACGAACGATATGTCCACACACATCACCCCACACAAATACCACTGAATATATATGGGACTTAATCGAGAGGTCAGTTCGTGTACAAAATCCTGTGCCAGAAACATTTTTGCAATTATGAACGGCTATGAAGGCAGATGACTCAATATTTCTGCAGGGGATTTCCAACTTGTCGAGTCAGTGCCACGTCGAGTTGCTGCAATACTGTAAGCCGAACAAAAGGAGGTTCGACACCATATTAGGAGGTATCCCATGACTTTTGTCGTCTCAGTGTATTTTCATTACATTTTCCATTAACATCTCGTGACTACTTTGTGCGACCTATCAGCTTTTTTGAAATCATAATAAAATCATTAAAAATGGTCCCAAGATTCACTCACGACTTTCAGTTGTACTTACAATACCAGAGTTGTAGGGTATCCCCAACTAGGCGTGACTGTCTCGATTTTGCTGCTGAAAACCCGCCTCCCGATTACATAAATAAATAAATATAATGTAGTCCGTCCATTAGTGTGTTTATCAGTGTTTAAATTCAGAAGCAGAACTGTAAACATAACTGAATTTAAAAATTTAGGTTTTAGTCAAAAGGTATCTAAGTTGGCGAACCTGCTCTCACCAGCTGTTACAACTGTCTTACTTGCATTCATTAGTTGTAAGTCGACGAAAGCTTTCTTTTTATTTGGCCTCCAGAGTTCCCTAACAATCTAAAACACATGGTTACAATGTATATGGAACCGTATGAGGAGAATAAATACATGCCTATTTACAAAAGTAAGACCATAGGCTGATACAATTTTGTACACCATATATTGTTAACAAAGAGATTTAGAAGTAAAGAAGTTTTTATTTATCTGTTAGCATCATTTCTGAAATTTAATAATAAGCAAGACACAAAAATGAATTATTCATACAATTAAAACCTACAGATTTTGCTAAACTGACTTCAGCAAATTAGTAATTACTTTGTAAAGGCGAATGCCGTTAGTAAACAAAACAGCAGTAGCAGACTGAAGGAAGTGGTATCTCATACTTATCAGTCGACGAATCAATTGGTTATTCTTACTTTGCGTTTTACAGTTCGTGGGCTTGTTGTTCGAAATGCCAGTGTCTAGTAAGAAGCAAAATTTGAAACTGAAAACCAAGTTAATTATCAATGGTGTAATTTTGCACAAGAAATGTGCAACAGTTTTAATAAAAGTTAGGAACTCAGTCATCATGTAATAAGTATCTGACAATCGACTTCGGTCACCATCTGACCATTCTTTAGCCATAAAATAAGTTTCTAAACTCTTTATTCCACATTTTCAATAACTAATCTGTAGAAGTAGTTCAAGACTTTAATTATTGCTGTTGTGAAATTCGCATTTATCTGCGTCTTTTATAACCCAATGATGATCAGGCTGTGATCAACTGTCAAATTAGGATAAGTACAGTGATGAGCTGCGTGATGCAATTACTAACCTGAATTGTGTAAGTTTTACGCACGGCTAAACAAAGGTAAAGACAATTACAATGCTCGCTGTTCTGTGTGCGCCTTATATTTTGGTGTGTTTCACAGAAGCGAATACGACGTTAAACACGAAAACACTGCAGCAACCTCTGTTCATCAGCTAGCTTCTAAAACACCAGTGAAAGCAATTTCTTATTTTACATCTCACCGAAGTACAGAGCGAGAAAAGTATAATCATTGGTTGCATCAATCGTTTAAACATTTTCATACTTATACTTCTGTTGACTGCTGCAGCATTCATTTCATCTCTGAAAATATTAATATGGAAGCACAAAGTTGTCTAAAATGAATCCGTCAATGACAGGGGCGTTCTCAGAAGAGCAAACATTAAGCAGTTGCATGACATAGTTTTTTATTCTGCTTCTTCGGATTTAGCCAACAAAGGACACATTACAACCTTGCAGCGCATAGTGTATTTTTCTCTTGAAGGATGTGGCAGTTCTACGAAGATTAGTACTGTTGTACCTGCAGCGATATCGGTTTCTTGACGAGGAAGAAGGGAAGGTCTTCCTAGGGAGGTTGAAAAGGGAAGAGGAGATTCAATAAGGTCAAGTGCAGTGCTTTGCTTCATTTCACGTTTGGAAGTTTGGTTACATTACGTTATCCGTGTCGCTGAAGCACTGTAAGGATTGCACATAATGAACTAGTAATCGCAAGACACATATTTGAACTGTATGAGTTAATTCTAACTTTGCAGATTTCAGTTTCGGAAAAAAGTCCCTATTTTCTACAATTTGCGACGGTCGGATTCGTCAGTACAATACTGCAGTCCAAAGACATCCTAGTCGGAATATGAAGCAATGGTTGGTCGGCAAACGTAGTGTCACCAATGTCGGTGACACTCGCTACCTACCGGGTGTAACTAAACTCCCTTCATAGACTTTCAGGACAGGTTCCTTACAACTAAACAACAAAAAGTGTCTATTAAACCTTGGGCTCTAAAACGCATACCTACACAGCTACGAGCACTTATTCATCTTCAATTATTGTGAAACACATCTCTTCTACTGCAAGGTCTTTGCTTTCCATATTTTGTGAAGAGGTAATGAGCCAAAACCTAAAAAAAAGTCCAGTGAACATGGGTCCTAATATGCTTACATTAAAGAGCTACGAGCACTTGAGTCGGCCATTTTAAAGCAGTGTAACTCCGTAAAAGCAAATTTTTCAGGAAACAAATAAAGTTTTAAAATAAAGTTCAACACATATCAAAAGTTGCTTCGTCGTGTTTAAATCGTGTAGTTAGGTGGGTTATATAACATACAATGTAATCTCCAATTCCTAGTAGACCCAGCCAAAACTGTTGTCAAAGTGATTGGAGTTACTTTTCTTCTAAAAGTAACTCAAATGCTCATGAAAATTTATCCCTGAAGCGTGCTATTGTAATCAATTTAATAATACGAGACCTTAACTTTTCCCGGCGAATTGAATGTTCAAATAACTTACAGGTTTGCTGCCGGGTGACGTCGTCGACCACCGCCGATATTTCGACAGGAGCACATCCTGCCATTCTCAAGGCACAAATGCAAAAAGGAAGCAATGTGCAAGGAAATTTAATATCTCGGTTCACAGAGGAGAAACAAGGAAGATATCACACACAGTAACCGCAAAGTAAACAAATCAAAGATAACCACCATCAGAAATGTCGATAGTTACTATTATTCAACAGGTGAGGTAGCCCTAATTCTGTCCCTCTGTTTTTTGATGAGAGACAGAGCCGGATTCCAAGCAGCATTTAGACAAAATCCACTATCTCTGTTTATAAGGTTGCTTGATAGTTTGAATTCAACCGCTTCCTTAATAACACTATCCCAATAGCTGGACATGCAAGCCAGAATCTCCGTGATGTTGTATTCCATTAATAATAATTTACTTTCAAAAGCTATGAAACGTAAAAAGATTTAATTAGCAATCTTACACAAATGTAAGTAGTAACATATTGCCTTTAACATTAACATTAATTTGAGGCATCTAGCATGTTTTGAAATTATGCAACAAAAACAATCTTACAATATTATGGCTTGGCAATGCAAATGCAAGAATGGATACAATTATTTCAAATTATCAATGATTGTCCAGAATCTCAAGGTAAAATTGCTGACGTTCCTCAGGATTATACTGCAAGATCTTCTTCTGGTCAGCATGTTTAGCTTCAGTGACTGAAGCTGTCTCTCTCACGACCTTGTTTGCGGTAAACACACATTTCGCTTCCCAGTGCATCGCAGTATGAATTTGTGTTCAACCACTGCGTTGATGAATGGTGATGCAACTACTCCCCCTGGATGCCGAGATGAGTACTTCTAATGCCTTAATGTCGATATCTGGAATGAAGTACATTTGTCTCTTGAAATATGTTCACTATCCAGTAAACTTACTATCTACTTTAATAGGGGAGGGCACAAATCCTTTAAGTCCATTACATTTTTAAGGCCTGCCATAGTAACCTCGAACTTCCCAGGGAGTCTTGACTTAACTTTTATCTCACATATTTCTCATGGAAGATAAATTCCATCATGCTTGACAAAAGCCTCTTCAAAACAGCAAAAACACCGTTACTGGGAAGTAAAGAATGATCTCTCTGGATTTTATCTAAACGCTCTTTTTCTGTAAGAGTCATTAAAAATCTTTTCAGAGTGAGATTTCTGTTATGACCACCACAGCTGTCACTAAAGAGGTGCAGTCCTTCACACCTACGTAATGCAGAAGAAACGAACCTAATTCATTTCCTTCCTTGTTACTCTGGCTTCCTCACAGAAGTAAAAATGATCTTGCATTACGAGGTTCTGACACTCCACTCCTTTTCACATTCGTCAGACATTAGCAAAAACAAACTGTGAGTGCATTAGCGCCTATACAATAAAATCCTGGGGTTAGAAGTGGACCCTTATTCTATGACAGAGCATATCGGTGTTTAGTTATACACAATTTGTTTCATTTCAGAATTATTGTTAATGAAGTATACGAATTTACATGTATTGTGACATGACACTTACAGGACAGTTGTCAATATATTGCATTACGTCCTGTTTAGTATATAGCGATATACATGTGCGTAGATGGTGCAATGTGTATACTTCAATGTCCTCTCAGTTCCCACAAGAACAATTAACTACGTGGCTGCTTCGTTTCTTCACTATTGGAGCTCAACAACTCTTCAGCTAATTTCTAGCCGGATGTCAGCCAAAGTGAATGCCGCATTAACACAAAATTTCTCTTTTAGCGTCATACAGAGTGTGATGCGCCCTGTTCTACACTTGACGCTAGTTCAGAGGAGAGTCCTTGAAGTTTTCGGTCTTGTGTCTTTGGTACCACATTGTCTCCCACCTGTTTCCTTTCGTTCTTCACGTTACAGCTTTTTCAAACCAATGGGAGAGTTTCTTTCATCTTGTGGAAACTACCTCTGCCAATCGCAAAGGGCCTACCTTTACACTGTATCGAAATATCGCCACTTTTACTCCTTCCTAGTTTATTCCAGCCAATCATACATTTTGTGGCAACTCCTGATGCCTAAAAGTTCTCGCATTCATCACAAGCGTACCACGGGCATTTGACGTGATCAACTGCGTCACTGTTTCTCTCCATCTGGAAATTCCCCAGCGCAGTTTTCTACAGAATTTCTCTGTAGCAATCAGCACTGCGCCGCTTCCTGCTCCCCTCGATCTATTGCCCGGCGTGTTCGTTGTCCCTCTCTCCGCAGGTCACTAACCCCTTTTTAGAATCGTTCCGTTGTACTCAGGCCGTGACGGCGCAACTCGCATCTGCCCCCATACTAAAACGTTTCCTCCGGCAGCTTTTTTCACCTTTTGCTCGTTGACACGCAGGGTTTGGGTTCGGTGTGTTAATACTGTTGAATCGAGTGTCATACCTTTGCATTACATACTGTACATTTTGCTAGGCAAATCTGCTTATTATTGCTGAAGTATGTTAGGTGGCATATTCATCTTCTTTACTACGAAAAATAAAATCTCTCATGTAAGGTGCAAAATTGATGTTCATTCAATCTGCCACCTTACATATCCTCCTCCTTCCATGTTCAATTTTGCGTTGGATCAGTCAACTGTTGAGAAATTGATTGAAGTCAGTGGAAAATTGTTCACAACTGGTGAATGTAGCAATTGTTATATATTTATATTAAAGAACTCTCTATTTTAATATGGCATAATGAAACACTTGTTCTTTCAGTCTCTTTTTTGTTATTTTTTCACCACAATTGAATTACAGTATACCATTGATTTGAGCATTGACATAGGGTTTTTTTTCAAAATTAACATGTTTTTACTAATTTTCTGATTTAATACAACTGTTTAAATAATATGAAGCTTTTTCTTTCTATTCGATGGTTATTCTCTATAAATTTGTACCACTCATGATTTTCGAGACTGATTTTTTAACATCAAGACTTATATTAAATGGTTATGGAGATGTATTGAAGTTGAAGAAACCTTCATTTAAAATTATCCCCAATACTTATGGTTTATTCTCAACCTTAGTTTATCTTCTATGGCAATTATAAATCAATAAAGTTTCATTTCATGCAATAATTCCTTAATTTATCTTATATTTAACAGCACCATTCTCATAACTTTACAAGCACAATCCCATTCAGAAACATATTTATATCCCCCAAAAATCTTAAACTTATGCATTATAACTTTACAAAAGAATTAAATTATTCATTGACTTTTACAAAAATATTAAATTCCTAATCGTACTAATTACCTTGTAAATATTAAATCAACATCATCAAATTGCCAAACCCTTTTTGTTATCCTTTATGTAGACAAATACATTACATACTAGAATCTTAGCCTCCAAAGAAAATATCAATATTTGGTTTTCCTAACTTACATGTCTGGTTAAAATATGAAATACAAAAAAATATCATTTATCCTTCAAGATTAAAAAATCAAAAATATTGTTAACAAATATCTGTTTATTGCACAAAATTCTTCCAAAATTAAATATTTTAAACAATATTAAACCCTATGTGTTCATAAAAAACAATTATTTTCAGTTTAATCTGATACTAGTCTGTCACAGACAGTCTTTTTACCATATATTTTCAACATGGTTCATTGAAGCCATCATCCTTTTCATGTGCCTCGACATGTCTCCTCTGAACATTGAATGGTGGTTGCAGAGAGAAAGATTGCAGAAGGTTTGAGTGTATCATGAATGCTTGGTTGCCTTTGTTCTATTCTGCATGTGCCCATGGCTAAGTTATATTAGAGATCTATTATTAGGAGCATGAAAACTTATACTCTTCGTCAATCCTCGAATCTTTATGCCAATCCATCATTGATTAAACTGTCTCCTGTTTTCTATACAATTAGTCATCTCTCATCTCTTGGTGTGATATTTTAAACTGTTGCAATTTGCCATAAGGAATATTGGACATTTGTATTGCTGGAACAGTTAAAATTGAATTCTTTGTTGGTAGGTAGATGCAATAATGGTCTTGCATGGGAAGGGATTTAGAAATGTTTCTTAATTTCTTCTGGTCCAGGCTCTTCTTTCTTCCTAACCTTCTGTATTGGATCTTCTTTTGTTGTTGCATCTTGCTGTCTTCTCACTTGTGAATTAGTTCTTCTCTGGACCGAGAATTGGGATTTAAAACCTGCATAATCTCGTTATTGTATAATCCGTTCTTATGGTATTTTCTTTCAAATCGTTGTGTGTCCTTTATTGTATCAGGTTGTTCATCAGGATAGATTGGACAGCCTTCCATCATTCTCTTGCTTACTCCCGATAGTGTTCAGGGAATGTTTCGCAGTTGCTGGTTTCCATATGGTATGACGATAGTTTCAGCCATTCTGTATCTTAAGTTACAGAAAAGCGCCTCTTCTTCTTCCGGTGAATTCAAACATTCGTTCGTCCTTTATGTAACATGTCCGCCTCCATTCCGTTTTGGTAAATATCTATCATATCTTCTTATGCTGCTCTAAACAGTTTGCAACAGAAGTGCTAAGGATCTATCACTTTAGCAAAGCTGTTGTTCTGAAGATCGCAAATGACTTACACATGAATAAAGCTCACGTCATGGTACATGTTGACCATATCCAGGATTCGTTGTATATCCCCATACTTTTCCCTAGAGGTGTTAGTTATCCTCTTAGGCTGTTGCTTCCACCAAGGCATTTCCTTTCGTCATCTCGAAAGCTGACATACCAGACACCCACATTCAGTGTTCCTTCCTCTCATGCCTAACTGCTCTACTCAGTTCTGCTGTCGATCTCACCACAATGATGATGCCTCATTCTTCATGATGTCGTATATAACAAAACATTGTGCGCACTTTTGTTCACCTTCCATTTCTTACATCCCCAAATTTCTCTAATTTACATGATATTACTACCTGCCTTACCACAACCCTCTCTCCCTTAAGATACATTAGAAGTTTTGCAAACACTAAATTACTAAGAGACTTTACAAAAATACTGTATTTAAACTATATATAAGATTCTCCTTATAATACTCTTCATAACTTTCCATCTATTTTAATAGATCAACATCAATCCCCATTCTATATGTACATTTCCTTTTCCCCTTTTTTCTATTATTGTAAAGGTAATGGTTTCCTCATCATCATTGCGATGGATAGTAAGAGGAAAATTGGTGGTGATGAAGGTTAGTGTGTTAGTATGTCGTTTTTTTTCTAACTACAGGGACACCATATTATCATGAAAACTTTGCACCTTGACTCAGACTCCAGTGTCTTTTTCTCTACAATCTCTTCTTTTCGGCATAAGTTGTAACAGAGCTTCAAAATACAGTATTTCTCTATTTCTTGTTTCCCTTCTTAAAACTTTCTCCATTGTCCAATTCCATTGTTCTAGAGCTTGTACCTTTATTAGTTGTAGTTATCCCTACCTCCTTCTTCTAAACAGTAAACTTTAATATTACTTTCTCCCCCTATCATACTCTTCCTTGTCAAAATCTTCCCTGTGTTAAACTCACATCCCTCTGTCTACATCCTTCCACGAAATAACATGTTTCTCGCTTTCCATAACAGTTAAATTCTCTCTCTTAATTCTTATCTCTTAACAATCTTTTATATCTGTTTCCCTCACATCTCCTTTTAATATCAACTTGTGGTAACTTCCATATGTCATAAATGCTTCTCATTTTCCCCCAAAATATCTCATCAACTAAATTTTCACTGTCCATGATGGAACAAACCACAAATGAATATCTCCTGCATACCTAATTCTTTACTTCCTTCCTAATTCTTGATTTCCTTTCATCCACAAAAATCAACTTCTTTCTACTATACATTACATTTTAAGAAAGAATCTACTACTATTTCGTCAAACTATCCACATGCTAATCTCTATCTTTCTCCTTTCTTTTTACTCTTTCCCCATAACACATTTCCTCTGCAGAAGAGTTTCTTTACTTCTTACTTCATTGTTCTTCCTTCACAACTATCCTGTTGATCTACTGAGAAAGTTATCCTATTTATTTTAATAAGTACATATTAAAGATTTTTATTTGTATGCATTTTCTTGGCTTTCCTAACCTTTGAGTTCTACAATTGGCTCTCATTGGAATTTGGATATTTGATTTGTCTTCTGTAGTTAATATTTGCTGTTTTACCCTTTATACAATTTCAATTGACTCACATGGTGCAAGCCCAATGATTTTCTTGTTTCTGGATTAATCAATTCGACATCATTATCATGAACCACTTTACTTACTCCCATAGGGCCTTTATACACTGAAAAGTACTTACGATGTAGGTGTTTTTTCTTGCTAGAGAGATGATGGATTTTTACAAGTACTTTTTGACCTAGTGCAAATACTCGTGAGGTTGCCATTTTGTCTGGCCGGTACTTTCTATTTAACGCCATAGCCGTCAAATTTCTCAGTGCCAATTTTACTAGATGTTGTTTTTATGACTGTTCTGGGATGAAGTAATTTGCCCATATTCTTTATCAAACGCCTCTATGATTTCTTCACACGTTCCTCTCCTATATGTATCATCTGGGTATCAATACTGGAATTGCCAATGGTACACTATCCACTTGGCATACCGCTCCTCTCTCGGTTTTGTACAAATGAACTACATACTCGACAAACAGGTCATCATCAGTTTCTGTACACCTGCATACATTAACTGTTGACAACTATTCCTTCTCATCACCGAACGATTCCCAGTCACTTGTCTCCCAGCATGCTGGTATTTGTATCTTATCACCCCCTAAACCTACTTCAGAATCATGTTGATCAAAGCAAAGTCTATTTGCAGTTTAAATTATAAAAACAACTTCATTTGGCGACTGAATCTCTTGTAATTGGTCTTCGTAACATTCATTTTGTCAGTTCTGTTTTTTACCAAAATTTGGTGGCCTCAAGTCGATATCCTGTACCGGTTCAACTCGCGTGTGTTGTCCAGCTGAAGTCCCATTCTCCCAACCTTTCTGCATTCTAGGCATTCCAGTTCCACCCGGATAATTTGGGTTTTCTGGTGGAAAATCTCTAAACCTTCCTGCTTCGTTTGCATGGTAATCATATCGTGAATTATAGTTACCACCATAATTTCCAGAACTGAAACCATTAATGTAATTCCGCGGCTCACCATAACCATAGTTATTGTTTGACCTTTGTGAGTTGCCAGAGCCATTGCTGTTATTATCCCATGGGCGATTACTACTCTTCCCAAAACGATTACCTCTCCCAACATTACTGTTGTAAACATTATTAAGGGCCAATCGGTTGCTATTATTCCCCATACCATTGGTTTCTCTCAGTGCACGTTGTTTCTTCAGTGAAGATGAATTCAAGTTCTCTCAACATCTCTTTAAATGCCTGTATATTATCTCCAGCTCTCCCAACCAACGACTGCTGATAATGCAAGGGCAACTTCATTGTGCACATAGGTATCAGTACGCCATCACTCTAAGGATTGTCTGAACTCTGATTCTTTTCCGTTATTTCTTCAAAAAATTTAACTGGCTTCTTTTCTCCCGAATTTTCAAATGACGCCTTCTGTAACAATTCATATTTCATCCTATTTTGGGTTTCTGCGGACCAGTATCGCTCCAAGAATGCAGAGCTGAATTCTTCATACGACTGACAGAGAGTTTGCAGAGACTCTTTGCATGGTTTCCGCTATTGCGCTTGCCATATGACCACAAATGAAATCAAGTTTATGTCTAAGTGGCCAGTGTTCTGGTAAACCGATTTGGATTTGACAGAAACGTGTGAATTTTCTGACTGTCAAAAATTGATCACTGTCAACTTTTTCTATTGCACCTTATGGCGTTTGTGTTTTCGCAACATTTTCTGTTCCCTTCAGTTGCGTCATGTTTTCCTTTATTCGTACTCCTGAGACGACATTTGAGTCCATTCTAGCATCGCATGTACACAGTGGGGTGCAATAATCTAAACCGTAACGTTCCTCGTATATCGTACTGGAAGATATTTTTAAATTTCCCATTACTGGATCAGTGCTTTGTCTTTGTACTTGTTTCATAAAGACCTGCGATGTGGCCTGTTGTACTGTAATTCGTAAATTGAGAGTTGAGACGCCTTACGTGCTCAATTATCAACTCTTTGGTTGGTATTAGACACCCTATCCTGCATCTGGTCAATGTCACTACGCATCTTTTTCTGATCGACCATAAGCGATTGAATTAATCCGCGCGAGTCTCTCGCCTCCTTCCTGATTTCAATAAACTGTTCATTAACTTCCGTTCGCAACTTTTGCTGATCTTTGCAAACTTTTTTGAACCCAGCATTGGTTTCAAATTTGAGACCATTTAAAGCAGCATTTGTTTCTGTTTGTAAATTCACCGTTTCGATTTTTAAACTCGCCGTTCCAATTTTTTAATTCGCCGTTTCGATTTTTAAGTCTGCTAAACCTGCATTTGTTTCTGTTTTAAGTCTGCTAACCCTACATTAGTTTGCTTGACAACAATAGTGCGTTGCTTCAACATTGCGAATATACTATCAGACTCTTCGCCATTTGCGTCGTTTGCGTCTTTCATGTGACGTCCCACCGACGTCTCTGCATAGTACTGGCGCACTTACACACGTTCTTTCCGTATTAAACTGTCCCCTCTGATTCAGAATTACAGCATTTGGTTCAACGTACCGTAGTTTCGCATCCTCTGATTCTGCTTCTGAATCACTAGATATGTCATCTGTTCGGTTATGTGCGGTCTCAACCTGATATACCGATCGCTAAAACTGCCACCATTCCCTCTGCATTATCACTTCGCTCGGTTTCGTGACTTGCTTTCGATACATTTTGTTGTACTTCAATTTCTATCCTATCAAGATCTTCAGTTTGCCCTATATGCGACGATCTACGTCCTTCCGCCATCTCAGACCGTCTAACCAACCTCTTTCTTGTACGTTTTGCGCGAGCCTGAGCTCTAGTCAACACGAAGTTATACGACCCATCACGTCTCCAAAATATCACAGAAAGTCTCTTATGTCTTTAACACATTATTATCAACGCCGTTCACAGTTAGTGGGTATTCAAACCAACTCAACAACGCCGTGAATAACTTTGCGCACCAGAAAGGTCATGTACAAGCTACTTTTACATAAAACACGAAAATATTTCTTTCCTCGTGAATGCAACCTTTTCTACTCATTGTATCACACATTTACAGGAATCTGACCGCTATGGACACACATACATTGAGTAACCTTGTCAATTTTTGTTTTCAAAAAATTAATATTTTTTTTCAATGCCAAATTTTAATTTGTCTTTATAATCTGACTAATTGCCATCCTGGCAGAAAATTGTCATCCTGGCTGGGTCGCCATTATTTGACGCACCACTCGTCATTATTTGACGCACCACTCGTCAGACATCGGCAAAAACACCCTGTGAGTGTGTTAGCGTCTATAGAATAAATGACTGGCGTTAGGAGTGGACCCTTAATCTATGACGGAGCACATCATTGTTTAGCTGTACACAACTTTTTCATGTCAGAATTATTGTCAAAGGAATACAGAAATTTACATAGATTGTGACATGTCGCTTACAGGACAGTTGTCAATATAACGCATTACGTCGTGTTCAGTAGAAATAACCCTGAACACAACAACATCAAATTTAAATAGAAGGTTCTCTACAAGATTATTCTTACCACTACACTGTGAAGTTGGCCAATATTACGACAAATCATCCGATTCCGTTTTTAAGTCCAGCAATATTTAGGATGACAATCAAGTCTAAAGACTCAAGGTTGCTCGAGTTCACAGTGGACACAAGCTGGTGAACCAACAAGATTACGCATGTGCCAGTTGCAATTACCTTTTAGCTGTGATGTGCTGTCGGCTGCATGGCTGCTCTCGCCTTCTGTAAGTCCTTTATAAAGTTAACCAAAATCTTTACTGATTTTAACAGCTGAAACTGTCCTATGTTTCTTGTTACGCGAGAAAACATGCACTTATGGAAAATATGGCGATATATATATGCATAGATAGTGCAACATGTATACTTCAAGGTCCTCTCGGTTCTCACAAGAACAATTAGCTGTGTGGCTGTTTCGTTTCTCCACTATCGGAGCACAACGACTCTTCAACTAATTTCTATCTGAATGTCAGCCAAGTGAACGCAGTGTTCACACAGAATTCCTCTTTTGGCGTCGTACAGAGCGTGATGCACCCTGTTCTACATTTGACGGTTCAGAGGAGAGTCCTCAAAGTTTTCGGTCTTGTGTCTTTTGTAGCAAACTGTCCCCCACCTGTGTCCTTTCGTCCTTCATATCACGGCTTTTTCAAACCAATGGGAGTATTGCTTTCATCTTGTGGAAACTACCCCTGCCGATCGCAAAAGGGCCTATCTTAAAAAATGCATCGAAATATCGCCACTTTTGTTCCTTCCTAATTTATTCCAGACAATCGGACATTTTGTGGCCACTCCTGACGCCTAAAAGTTAAACACGTACATCACGAGCATAACACGCACATTTCACGTAATCAACTGTGTCTCTGGTCTGTTTGTATCCATTTGGAAATTCCCCAACACAGTTTTCTAAAGAATTTCTCTGTAGTAAGCATCACTTCACCGCTGGCTGCTCCCCTCGATGTATCGACTGGGGCATTCGTTGTCCCTCTTACTACAGGTCACTAACCCCATATTATAAGCGTTCCGTTGTACTCAGGCTGTGATGGCGCAACTCACGTCTGCCCCCAATCTAAAACGTTTCCTCTAGAAGCTTTTTTCACCTTTCACTCATTGACATGCAGGATTTGGGTTTGGTGTGTTAATACCATTGAATCGAGTGTCATCCCTTTGCATTACATACTGTACATTTTGATAGACAAATCTGCTCATTATCGCTGAAGTATGTTAAGTGGCATAATCATCTCCTTGTTATGACATAGAAAAGCTCTCACGCAAGGTTCAAAATTGACATTCATTCAATCTGCCACCTTACAAGATCTGTTCAAATAATTCTGGAATTTTGTCCATAAATTTTTTATTCACTTACGTTTTACTTATTGTGCGTGGTCTCCCTCTAAATACTACCCTCCGCAATTGATACACTGCTCCAACGTCATTTGTACCTCCGGAAGCAGTCTTGGGACGCCACTTGCTGGGTCGCACGAAGCACCATCTGCGAATTTTCTTTTATCTCGTCTATTATTGAAAATTTTCATCTTTCCAATGGGGTTTTCAGCTCTGGAATAAAAAAAAATCCGCAGGGCCCAGTTCTGGAGAGTACGAAGAACAAAGCAGCACAATGATTTCATTTTTTGTGCAATAGTCACACACCAGCAGGGATGACTGCAGGTGCGTTATCATGATGCAAGAACCGTGAATTGTCTCGCCACATTTGAGGGCCCTCTCACATTTTCTTGCAGGCATCACAACAAGTCCCAGCAGTACTATCGATTAACAATTTGTCCCTGTGGCACGAATTCATGATGAACTAAAGCTTCAAAGTCAAAGGAAGCTTCCGACATGGCTCTGAGATTTGACTTGACCTGACCAGCTATTTTTGGTCTTGGAGAACCTTTCCCAAACAGTTGTGAAGATTGAACCTTGGTCTCAACATCATAACCGTAGAGCCACCTTTCTTCATCAGTTATGATTCTGTTAAGGAACATCTCGTTCTCATATGTGCGATCCAAAAGCTCCCCACCGATTGCGAGGTGAAGGTCTTTCTGGTCTTGACTTATGAGCCATGGGACGAACTTGGCGGCAATACGATTCGTTCTAAGATACTATGTTACATTCTTCTGCAACCTCTTGGACAGTCAGTCTTCGACTGACAAGCACAGTTTCGTTGACGTTCTTGACATGAGCTTCGTCGTAGACCTCGAACGGCGTCCTGAATGAGGGGTCATCTTTAACATCCGACCGCCCATTCTTAAACTGTGTGAACCATTAGTAACACCGAGTACGCACTAAGCACTCATCACTGTAGGCTTCCTACATCATTTGGTGTCTTTGTGAAGGTTTTCTTGAGTGTCAAGCAAATTTAATGCAGACGCGTTGCCCTTATAACTCTGCTATCGCGAAAATCGCAAACTGTGCGACACAATGTTCTACTCAATACAGTGCTGAACAATAACTAACAAAGCACAACAATAAAACTTCCGGCAATTACACATTAAACCCAGGCGTGTGTTGGGAAGCCAGCCGCATTTCGCTCCAACACATCATTGGTGCGAAATTACGAACGTTCCGGAATTTTTTGAACAGACCTCGTATGGATTTCAAAAACGTTGAGGGTTAATTATCGAAGAAAAAACAATTCCAGCACCAGGATATTAGGCACTGAAATATTCTGCATGTAGTGAAATTTTATAACAGCCAGGTACATCTTTCTTTGCTCATATTCGATGAAGCTTGAAGAGTATTGTAAAATTTTTAGTTCTTCTTTTGTGGATCATTAATTCTGCTGTAGCAACCCTCATTACCTTCTCGTTAAGGAACAGGGACTTCATTTTCTGTTCCAGAACTTCGCATGTGCAGCAGGCATCTACCTGAGGCCCCTCCCTAAACTGAGGTGAAAATGGTCTTTGAAGTATTTAGCATAGTAGCGATATGTAATGTCGGGATGTTTTTCCTCAAACATCTGTGACTCAGTTTACACATTTCACTTTTCAACAAGATACTTTTTTGCACATTGGAGGAATAGTGAGCCTGTTTTCCAGGAGAAGACTCAATATGTTGATGAATGAGCATCTTAATTTCGGCAGGCTTTTAATTTTCTGTGGGTTTTTTTCCTCTTCAATCAACCGGAGACTTATCGGCCATAGTTCCCTCAGATGATGGAGTCTACTGGCACTCTTAAAATCATGGAAAGCTATAAATGCTTTCTGGCTGAACTTCTTCCTTTCATCATTGAGTATGATGACTTAGTCTGCCTGAAACTGTGATTGCGCTTTTCGGCTGACTCATGTTTAGATGGACGAGGTCTTAGTACATTGTTACAGACTATGAGACCTTGTAAGTATATATCCTGTCCGTCTTTACTCTTGAAATTATTAAATCTATCTAAAAAAGATGTCTGATGGACATGATGATTCTAATGTCAACATTAGCAAAATATGCTTTCTTACAGCTGCATTTCTCACCTGTTTTTCCTTCCGGAATTGTTTTTTCGTGCCTAGTTTACGTATTGACTTCCTTGAACATGTGCTCTTTTAATTACCGCAACCTTGCATTCAGCTTCATTCCTCACAGCCCTCTTTCGTTTTGTGGAGTCTTCATCTGTCACAGAACTTTAAAATAAAATTGCTATCAAACTGCATCTTGTAGTCACACAAAATAACCAAGAATAACATTCCTCTCTTCTGTCTAAAAGACAACCAACTCCTCAATAATGACATATCTTACTACAGAATAAATAGATCACGTAGCACTCCAAGTAAATCAACAGTTCTGCCACGTAATCACATCAGCTAACCGAGACCAAGAAAGTTCTGTTCTGTCTAAAAGACAACCAACTGTTCAACAATTACATATCTTATTACTAGAATAAACAGATCACACAGAACTCATAACATAACCGACAACGCTGCCACGTTAATATTAGAAACAGCAGAACTAAAGGAGTTACCTTGTTTCTAAAAGTAGACGAACTCACCAGACACAAACAACATAAAAAATAGATGGAAATTACGTCGTTTATAAACAGAACGCTGCGTCTATCCTTGAAAAAGGCTTGGACTTAAATAACTCATTTTGCGTAAAATGTGGAATTACGTCGTTTCTAAAATGACCGATTCATTTGTTCTGAGAGAGAGGGATTTGTTTCACATTAGCGAAGAGGAACAAGTGCTCTTAGTTCTTAAGGTAGGTATTTCAGAGCGGGTGTTTACCAGACTTTTTTTCTTGTTTTAGTGTAAAGAACTTGTCCTCAAAGTCAGTAAAAGGAGTTTAGTTACCGAGAATTTTTTCTCATTTTCAAGTGCTCTTGTTTAAATTAATATTTTTGGTAGCGTTTGCATGTCTGATTTTCTTTCTCTCATGCACTGTAAATGTCTTTTTGAGGTTATATTGCAATCGGAAAATAGTACAAAATAAATCTCGAACTGTTTTCATATGCTAATGTTAGAAATGCTATTTGCACAATAACTGTAAGTAGACAAAAAAATACCATTTCCAACTTTAGAACACTCCAAGATACATTTGGTCCAATTTTCCGATTGTAATATAACATCAAAAAGACATATACAATGTAAGCGAGGCAGTAAATCACACACGCAGACATCACCAAAAATATTCATGTAAACAAATTTACTTGAAAATGAGAATAAATTCTCGAAACGCGTTACGCAAACATGAAAAAATACGTGACAGGAGCAGTTTTTCATTATTTAAGTCATGACTGACACAGTTGCAGGCTTTCCTAAAACGTCGAATATGATGAACGAAATAAAACTTTTTTTTTCATGTAATGGCTGATCAAGAACAATGGATGTTGCCTCCGAAGATAGGCCGCGCTGTAGAAGATCTAGTCACAGGCTGTAACCCGCCGAAGGTCCCCGTTCCTCGGAGAACGATCACATATTGCTCCTGTTCCTTCCGTGAGATTTTTAAAGTAATTTGTAATTTCATGTCAATGGAGTATGTTTGAGTAATTTATCAGATAGGCTTCTTCATTTTAGCGTCAATAAATGTTTACTGAAGATTGAAAGTTAGAGAAATATTTGCGCTAAATTTGAATATATTGAAATATGAAGGAGACGGAAATTAATCTTACCTGAAGAATGCTTCAGTTTGTATCATACGCTGGCGCCTGAAGAGGAGTGTATGGAACATACGACAAATGGTTAATAAATTATTTATGCGTATGAAGACAATTCTAAGAGAGAAGAATTTGGTTTATTATTTTTAATACGTGTATAGAAGTTTTGTGCTGATAATGAATGCTATTGACGACAGATATATTAGAAATTTATAGCAATCGCCGTCCTTGCGCGATTTATCCCATTATCTTTTACTGCAAACACTGAATAAAGCCAAACTTGCGATCTAAAAATTGAAATTAATACAGTGTGTCCCACATATAACCAGTACGCCTCACACTCGAGTAACAATGAAGTAACTAAAAAAGAATAGATGACAGTAAGGTTAAAAAAACCTTCCGGTTACCTGTTTATAAGAGATGCTTGACATGGTGGCCGTCGACATCCAGGCATCGCTAACTTCGTGTGATGACGTTACCAACAACACGCTGTAATTCTGCAGGCGTGATGTTAATTTCTCTAATAATGTTCCGTTTAAGATCGTCTGATACGCAAAGATCGTCTGCATACAATTAGCTTTTTAGTGTACCCCTATAAATAAAAATTACACATGTTAAGTCCGTGGGCCTTGGGAGATCTCTCGATATCTGGCACTGTTTAAGGCGTAGATAAACATATGGGGCCAATAATGCGTATGCCGGACGACGCACACCAAACACCTGTCTTCTCTGAGTGGAGGGATTCTTCATGCAGAATATGTGGGTTGCCCTGCGACCAGTACCTGCAATTCTGTGAGTTTACGTAATTAGGACTTTAAGTAAAGCAATGGGTCCAAATAACCATAACCAACTGATGTTAACAGCCAGTTACAATAATGAACGTTTTTTGCCGATCCTCAAATATCAACTCTTGCGCTATACTTACACGATGGGCTTTTAATTTCATACCTTTTAGTACACGATGACACGATGTACGAGATACGACACCCTGCTGTGATAATCCACTTACCGACTTGCGGGGACTTCCAGTAATGTCCATGCGAATTCTGTCCATAGTTTCAAGCGTCTTCACTGTCAATCGTCTATTCCTCTACATCTACATCTACATCCATACTCCGCAAGCCACCTGACGGTGGGTGGCGGAGGGTACCCTGAGTACCTCTATCGGTTCTCCCTTCTAATCCAGTCTCGTATTATTCGTGGAAAGAAGGATTGTCGGAATGTTTCTGTGTGGGCTCTAATCTCTCTGATTTTATCCTCATGGTCTCTTCGCGAGATATACGTAGGAGGGAGCAATATACTGCTTGCCTCTTCGGTGAAGGTATGTTCTCGAAACTTTAACAAAAGCCCGTACCGAGCTACTGAGCGTCTCTCCTGAAGAGTCTTCCACTGGAGTTTATCTATCATCTCCGTAACGCTTTCGCGATTGCTAAATGATCCTGTAACGAAGCGCGCTGCTCTTCGTTGGATCTTCTCTATCTCTTCTATCAACCCTATCTTGTACGGATCTCACACTGATGAGCAGTATTCAAGCAGTGGGCGAACAAGCGTACTGTAACCTACTTCCTTTGTTTTCGGATTGCATTTACTTAGGATTCTTCCAATGAACCTCAGTCTGGCATCTGCTTTACCCACGATCCACTTTATATGATCATTCCATTTTAAATCATTCCGAATGCGTACTCCAAGATAATTTATGGAATTAACTGCTTACAGTTTCTGACCTGCTATTTTGTAGCTAAATGATAAGGGATCTATCTTTCTATGTATTCGCAGCACATTACACTTGTCTACATTGAGATTCAATTGCCATTCCGTGCACCATGCGTCAATTCGCTGCAGATCCTCCTGCATTTCAGTACAATTTTCCATTGTTACAACCTCTCGATACACCACAGCATCATCTGCAAAAAGCCTCAGTGAACTTCCGATGTCATCCACCAGGTCATTTATGTATATTGTGAATAGCAACGGTCCTATGACACTCCCCTGCGGCACACCTGAAATCACTCTTTCTTCGGAAGACTTCTCTCCATTGAGAATGACATGCTGCGTTCTGTTACCTAGGAACTCTTCAATCCAATCACACAATTGGTCTGATAGACCATATGCTCTTCCTTTGTTCATTAAACGACACGAAGTTGCTCTTGTACAGATCATGAATAGTGCTGGTCATGGGGAGTTTCCTACCAGGATTTTTTGCTTGAAATATTTCTTTACATTCCTCGATGGAGCTTGTATTTGAGATTAGAGATGATTAACAGGTACGTGAAACGTACCGGTTTTATGTGGGACGCCCTGTATTACTGGTCAATAAGAGATCTTGGTACGCAGCAGAGAGCAAAACTTTAATTGAAATTCTTTGCTGTCTGAAGCGGTGTTCAACAAACTTCGAGGAGATAAACTGTAATTAGTAAAAACTACGACCCGCTCATGGTAACGCTCTAAAGAACGGTAGCACCAGAGGATCCGTAATATAATAGCTACTTTTTGCATAATCTGGCAGTTGCTCCACTCCTAAAAAGGTAAAGCTCTCCTCAAACCAAAGATCTGTTTCAACACCTCCTGTGCTCTAATAGGCATAGTCGTATTCGACGTGGTATGCCATTGCCTTTGAGCTGACTTAGCCTGTCAATATGAGGGAGGAGGACACACATATTAACGCATCCTAGGCGCATCCGTTCTTGCTATGTTGGCGGGGCTGAGCAGCGCGCGACTCGTGTTCGTGTCGTTTATTGTTTAACATCTTGTTTTTGCGGTACTGCCGCCTCGTGGATTTACTGGCGTCACGAAGTTGCTGGCTTGCCTGCCCGTGAGTGGCACCAGCAGCGCTTATCGATAAGAGAACTGTCGTATTATCTTTGCTGCGACGGCTAGTATTTCCGGGTCATCGTGTATCGGTAGCTGAGTCGGAGCAGCAGCAGCAGTGAGCTCAGGACAGCCATGACTCGCCCGGCCGTTGCCGACACACACGACTTGAGTGGGACGACCTTGTTTGGTCGTTCGGTCGGGCGACTGATCAGACCACATGTATTTGGTCGCCGACCGCCTATCGTTTCTCTGTTTGTGTCGACTTCTGATTCGTCCTTGTTGTTGTTCAGTGATTGGTTCTACTACTGCTTGAGTTCCTTGTGGAAGTGTCTACGTGGAACTTTTCGTGTCAACTGAGCAGTTATTTAAATGCTGTCTGCTTACTGCCAGTCGGTCGGTTGGGGGGAGAGTAGCGAGGAAGTCTCTGTGGCGCTTAGTCAGGCCGGAACCACTGGCGGCGTGCATGCGCGATTGGAGTTGTGAGGCGGTTCTTGCGAGAGTTACGAAGTTCGTCGCCCACCGATCTGGACACTAAGGTTGAGTGCTCACTTAACGTACTATCAAGCCTCCAATGCTATCACATCTCCATGTTTGATCCTGTTTGTCGCTTTCTGAGATATTCCTGCGAGCAACATTGAAGTCGGCTAGAATTGCAGCTGTCTTCTTGTGTGGTGTTTAACTTAATTCGTTCCTTCATTAATGAAGTGTACCAGCGGTATCTTCTGCCTTGTGGCCGTTGACATTCCGGTGACTTGCCCTGATGCTGTCCGGCACGGGGTGTAGTTTGACAGCTGAGGTGTTGGTAGTTTTGGGCGTTTATTCTGACTTGGCTAGATTGGGCACCAGTATCCAGAACGTTGTGCTACTGGCATCTTGTTGTCGTTTTAATGGTCTCGTGGAGCAGAACTGATCTTTTTGGTTGGTTCAACGGCTGGCTTTCAGTTGGGTTGCCTTCTGACTAAGAGGTTGTCGGTCTGGCTGCCTGTCTCACCTAAACGTGGGTTAGTGTTACCTTCCCAGGCCGTTCCTTGGAACCTTCTGAGCGCCGCTCCTTGTGTTTTACATAGTGTTTTCCCTTTTAGTCTTAAGTACTCTGTGTGGCCTCCAGCCGAGTGTTAACTTATTAAAATTGCAAGGCTTTTCTTCTTAGGCCTTAAGCCGCAAAAAAAAAAAAAAAAAAAAAAAAAAATTGTTTCTTGTTTGGTATATTACCTTCAGCCGAGTTTCAGCCTTTCACATTTAAAATTGAAAATTCCTTGTGCCTAGGCCTTAAGCCATAAATTTGTTGCAAGTTTGTATGTGGCCTTCAGCCGAGTTTTCAGACTTTTCAAATCAAATGTTGAAAAATTCTGTCTTGGCCTTAAGCCATAAGACATATTTTCTAGTTTGTATGTGGCCTTCAGCCGAGTTTTATGTGAATCATTCCAGGACAAACCCTTTAGCCCATTTTAGTTTAAATTTAGAAGCTCTTCCCTTTATTCCTTAAGCCGTAAAATTATTTTCTGCGTGGTGTGTGGCCTTCAGCCGAGTTTTAACCTCTCTTGAATTCAAAATTCAAAATCCTTGTCTTGCCCTTAAGTCATAAGATAGTTATCCTTTAGTATGAGGCCTTCAGCCGGGTTTTACAAGACATAGTTCAAGATAAGGCCTTCAGCATTTTCAAATTGAAAGCTCTTCTTCCTAGGCCTGAAGCTTTGTTGACATGCAGCCTTCAGCCTAGTTTTCAGCCTATTTAGATTAAACATTGAAAATCTTTGTCTCGGCCTTAAGCCGTAAATCTGTTCTTGATTAATGTGAGACCTTCAGCCGAGTTCTATGGGGAAAATTTAAGCTAAGGCTTTCAGCCTGTTTACACTGAAGGTAAAAAAAAAATTCTAAGGAAGTGAAACCTCCAGAAGAACTCCTACACCTCAATTTCTTGCTTAGGCCTTGTGCTTTGGATTTTCGATGTGGCCTTCAGCCGATCTAAATTAAATCAAAGCCGGTCTTTAGTTAAAACCTTGAAAGTTTTGATTCTTGCTTGTCTGATTGTCTATTTTAAGAAATAAAGTTATATGTTGAGTGCAACTGACAGTATCTTATTTTAGCCCCTTTCCACAAATGTAGCCTCATCCGCTCTGTCCTGCTAGCCCATGGATTTCAGAGGCAGCAGTCAATGTGTATGTAATAATTGGTTGTTGTTCACCATATTATAGCCTTACCAGGTAGGACTGACAGAAGAGAGAGAGAAGATCCAATGAAGAGCGGTACGTTTCGACACGGGATCATTTAGTCTGCGTGGAAGCTCCACAAAGATGATCAAGAAACTCCAGTGGCAGACTCCACAAGACAGGCAATGGGCAACACGAAGAGCTTTACTACTGCAACTTTGGGAGATCAGTTTCCGGGAAGAATCGGACAATATATTACTCCCTCAGATATACATCTCGCGTAATGACCACGGCGAGAAAATTAGAGACATTTGAGCCAAAACAGAGGCTTACCGACGATCATTCTTCCCAAGCTCCATTCGCGATTGGGACATGGTAGCGAAGATCAGACACTGGTACCAGAAGTCGCCTCCGCCGCACACCATTAGGTGCCTTGCGGAGTATGTTGTAGATGTAGCTAAAATGTAGAAACTTAAAAAAAAGCCAACATCTCCAATTTATTTTATACGCTGCTGGTTTCGGCGATGTAATTCGTCATCGTTAAGCCGTTTATTCTAGATAGTGGCTGAATCTGTCAACGACGAAACGTATGTACATGATATGTGAAAAATGCCCAGTCTTCGTACCAACCTACGACACGTCAATAACTAGAATGCAAATTGTATTCGAGCTGTTGACATTTGCTAAAGTCGTGCGTACATAAGCTAGTGTGAAGACTGGTTATCTTTCGTATACGAGTACATTTCGCCATTGAAAAATTCAGCCACTATTTAGAACAGAGAGCTTGATGATGGCGAATTATATCGCCTAAATCGGTAGCCTATAAAATAAACTGGAGGTGACGACTATTTTTAGATGTATTACATATTCATTAACGAATCATTGTCAGAAATGAAAGAAATGGTAATAGCACAAAAAGTCCTGCATTTGTTGTATGGTAGGGGAGAGTGTCGGACACTGGTACAGTTTACAAACCCTAACGTGTAGCCAGCCCTGTAGAAGAAATTTAATTCTGTTTTTAAATTACTGCATTCACTTTTAATGTGCTGCATTCTTTTTCTGAATATGCAAAAATTGCCCCGGAAAACTAAGGCTTTTCTAAGTGTGTAAACATGTTCCAAGTTACAATATGTCCATGTTCTTAGGAATAAATATTCGATTGAAATCTAAAGGTGTTACAATCGAGAAAATCTTGTCAATGTTGTATTCAGTAGTGTGTCTGTTACATTACTACTCTGTTACGCACCAATAATAAGGAAGTGCATCAAACTAAGCAGAAGAATTATCAAAAACCAGTTAAAGTTAAATACATTTTGAAGTACAAGCTACTGAAAACTAAAATAAATTTCCATTTAAATTGTTAAGAGATGAAATAAACTCAGTTCATTTGCAAGTATTACATGCTCCATGCTAAAATACTTTCTTCTGTTTCAGAGTACAAGATGATCCACAATCGACGAAATATGGTTTTACTGTGCACTAGTTATATAAACATATTATACATATATAACAGAACTTTACTCATTATAAAGTTCTGTACGTTAAAAATTAACAATATATTTCAAATAGTTTTCATACACTCCTGGAAATTGAAATAAGAACACCGTGAATTCATTGTCCCAGGAAGGGGAAACTTTATTGACACATTCCTGGGGTCAGATACATCACATGATCACACTGACAGAACTACTGGCACATAGACACAGGCAACAGAGCATGCACAATGTCGGCACTAGTACAGTGTATATCCACCTTTCGCAGCAATGCAGGCTGCTATTCTCCCATGGAGACGATCGTAGAGATGCTGGATGTAGTCCTGTGGAACGGCTTGCCATGCCATTTCCACCTGGCGCCTCAGTTGGACCAGCGTTCGTGCTGGACGTGCAGACCGCGTGAGACGACGCTTCATCCAGTCGCAAACATGCTCAATGGGGGACAGATCCGGAGATATTGCTGGCCAGGGTAGTTGACTTACACCTTCTAGAGCACGTTGGGTGGCACGGGATACATGGGGACGAGCATTGTCCTGTTGGAACAGCAAGTTCCCTTGCCGGTCTAGGAATGGTAGAACGATGGGTTCGATGACGGTTTGGATGTTCCGTGCACTATTCAGTGTCCCCTCGACGATCACCAGAGGTGTACGGCCAGTGTATGAGATCGCTCCCCACACCATGATGCCGGGTGTTGGCCCTGTGTGCCTCGGTCGTATGCAGTCCTGATTGTGGCGCTCACCTGCACGGTGCCAAGCACGCATACGACCATCATTGGCACCAAGGCAGAAGCGACTCTCATCGCTGAAGACGACACGTCTCCATTCGTCCCTCCATTCACGCCTGTCGCGACACCACTGGAGGCGGGCTGTACGATGTTGGGGCGTGAGCGGACGACGGCCTAACGGTGTGCGGGACCGTAGCCCAGCTTCATGGAGACGGTTGCGAATGGTCCTCGCCGATACCCCAGGAGCAACAGTGTCCCTAATTTGCTGGGAAGTGGCGGTGCGGTCCCCTACGGCACTGCGTAGGATCCTACGGTCTTGGCGTGCATCCGTGCGTCGCTGCGGTCCGGTCCCAGGTCGACGGGCACGTGCACCTTCCGCCGACCACTGGCGACAACATCGATGTACTGTGGAGACCTCACGCCCCACGTGTTGAGCAATTCGTCGGTACGTCCACCCGGCCTCCCGCATGCCCACTATACGACCTCGCTCAAAGTCCGTCAACTGCACATACGGTTCACATCCACGCTGTCGCGGCATGCTACCAGTGTTAAAGACTGCGATGGAGCTCCGTATGCCACGACAAACTGGCTGACACTGACGGCGGCGGTGGACAAATGCTGCGCAGCTAGTGCCATTCGACGGCCAACACCGCGGTTCCTGGTGTGTCCGCTGTGCCGTGCGTGTGATCATTGCTTGTACAGCCCTCTCGCAGTGTCCGGAGCAAGTATGGTGGGTCTGACACACCGGTGTCAATGTGTTCTTTTTTCCATTTCCAGGAGTGTATATTATACAGCACTTAAACGTTTATCACATGAAAAACAGGGTGACACAGAAAAAAAGGACCATTTCCACAATCTAATAAAACCAGAAGTGATGAAGGAAAGAAATTGCATTCACAGTAATTGAAACCTTACAACTTTGCCATTTACGACACATAGATGGCATTATCATATTTTAAAAATTAGATCCTTTAGATAGCGTCCTCCAGTACGAATGGATTCGTGAAATCTGCTGATGAGATTCCTCATTGACCGCTGCAACATCTCAGCTGGGATACTGTGAATTGCATCCCAAATTCTCTCTTGTAACTCATCCAGGGTTCTTGGTCGAGTCGTTTAGACTTTGCTCTTGAGATAGCCCCAAAAGGTAAAAAACCACAAACGGATAAATCTGGCGATATAGGGGGTCAGGAACTGTTACCGAATCGTGAAATCACACGGTTTCCAAATAATTCTCGCACATACCTGTATGCCATCGATTGCCCTGCAGTGTGTGATGTCGCTCCGTCCTGTTGAAACCAGGCTTCTTGAACGTTTGGAAAGTTGGTTAATGCAGTTGTAACGAAAGTTCGTAACACCTCCACGTAATGATCGGCATTGATAGTTACTGTGTTTCCCTGTTCATTTGCGAAAAAACACGGTCCGATGATCCCATATGATGTAACACCACACCATACTGTCACTTTACTAACGTGTAAATGGCGCTCATGGACGTCATTGAGATTTGTGTTTGCCCAGTAACGATAGTTTTGTTTATTCACATAACCTGTGAGATGAATATGTGCCTCATCTGACACCCACAACTGTTTTAGAAATTCGTCTTTATGGTTTATTTTTGTTATTATCTGTTGATACAATCCTAATCATAACCGGTAATCGTTGTCCTGCAGTTGTTGCACTATCTGTACTTTGTACGGATGAAATTTTAAATCAAGATGAAGAATTCTGCGAACACTCTTCCGGGACATTCCAATCACTGTTGCTTGCTTACGAATTGAACGCCGTGGACTCCGTAAGACAGACTCGCTTCCAACATCAATGCTCGCTGGAGAACGCACACTTTTTGGTCGTCCTGTTGGTTTCTTCTTTATGGCAGATCCAGTCTCTTCAAAGTTATTGATACAACATTTTAACGCGTGTTTTGAAGGAACGGCATCATGACGTCCCAAATCATAAAAACGTCGAAA
Source organism: Schistocerca gregaria (assembly GCF_023897955.1). NCBI lineage: Eukaryota > Metazoa > Arthropoda > Insecta > Orthoptera > Acrididae > Schistocerca > Schistocerca gregaria. The sequence goes on from NC_064927.1 coordinate 311,980,010, forward strand.
CTCCCTCTGCGCCGCTATCAAACTATCATCGTTTTTATAAAACAGTTTTATGGTTAACGTTCGCTGTTGTCCGTTTCACTGATCCATGATTATTGAAATAGTGGATTGTTTCTTCGCTGTCACGAACCCGCAGTGCTGCCACCTGCCCATGGCTGGCACTGCTCTTTTCGAATATTCGCGTTATTCTGTGTCACTCTGTATTTACAAAGCAGTGCTGCTCAAAACACAACTTCACATCTAACAACAACAAAAACTGCAGCAAATGGTGAAAACTGCTTACGGTTGTCTCCTGTCCGCATTCATCTGTGTGATTCTAAAACAAGTGAGCGTGCTGAGGTACCAACCAAAAAACATCGTACTTTCGTATGTACACTATCCTCTAAGTGCAACACTTTCCCCTACTTACTTACTGAATCCATTATTTTGGAAAACACCATTTTGTCAATCTGGATAATTTGAAAATGGGTCCCAGCCCGAATCTAATCACCAAGTAAATAAAAGTGAAATTTGCAATTTTGGCTGATTTTCCGTTGTATTGATTAACACCAGTTGCAGCCTGCAATTACTCTAGCATGCTGGAAGTTCGTATATTTAACTTTACCTATAAACGCTCAAATAACGGGAAAATACAATTTCTAGTTTGAGCATTTCTTTCGTGTCTGGATTATCTTGTAGAAAGTATAATTTAGTGTTTTTAGTTATTTACAATATTCCATTTCTATCTTAAGAAATGAGATTTAAATTCTCATTAAAATTACCTGCACTGTAAACCAGTGTCCCCTCGCCCGGCAAGAGTAACGAGGGAGCCGCATCTGGGACCTGAAGAGAAAGCACGCTCCTTCACACGTACATACACTGCTTTTTTGAGGCAGCTAATGACTTCGTCAGGGCTTGCTATAGTTGCACTCTTAAATCCTCCTCGCCTTAAATTTGGTTGCGTCACTCCTATTAATATTCGAAAGGGACGCTACGTAAGACGCCTGTAAAACATCGACGGAGTGGGAAAAAAAAAAAAAAACGAACTGAAACAGCTGATTACGTACCACTGTACTGGATCGCAATACCTTCAGAATCACGATCAAATAAATGCGCTTTTTGTGTCGTTGGAGCATTCCATTTCGTGTAAACGAGAAAACATGATGCCTTAATGCAATAACAGTTTCAACTCTCAGCTGCTCGCTCAGGTCTAAAGTCCTCTTGAGAAACTGCAGATCTGTCTTACTTGTTTACGTGCAGTGAATAGAGGGTAGACTACTTACGACAAGATGACGTCAAGTTATGCCTCGTATCCCACCACCTCAAAAACTGCAAACCTGCAGTATCCGTATCCCTTGATTTTGTTAACGCCTTCGGCCGTGTATGGAAGCCTAGACACGTGCACTTCCTCACTTTTTGGGTCAGAAGAAAACTGGTACATCCACTGTACATGAAAAACAGCGAAAAGATACGTAGAAGTTAAATGCCGAGTTGTCGTTAATGATCCAAAAGCTTAGTGAATGCTTGCAATATGTAATAACACAAGTTACAATGAGTATTTGATGTACAAAAACATGGAAACACAGTTGAACTCTGGAAAATATTCTGTCACTATTTCATTTCAATATACCAGTAATTTTTGCAGTTGCGATTAAGTGGGTGATTTACTAGATAACAACGATAGGCTTAGCAACTGGCGTACTTTACAAGCCGAACAAATCATCGACTTTATTCCGTATTACTTCAAACACATTTGTGATTATGAGTTTTTAATAGCTGGGAAAATTCTTGTAAGATTTACAAACGTGGGGTATATGCATTAGATACTAGTAAAAAGGAGAACTATTCACACATCATTTAAGAAGTAGTGTAATAATAAAAAAGATGATCTATTCAAGCATCAAGTATGTACACCACGTGCCTCAGGTTTTTCTTTTAAATCTTACAATTATTTTCATAGCTTTTAAAAATTCACACTCACAAATTTTCAGACAATGTCTGTATGGGGTTAGGAATCTGTTTGAGGCTAAGAGAAATTATTTCATACTTTTGGCTCCAATTTAAAAACGTGGTATATTACAAATTCATTTTTATGTTGACAGTTATATTATGCTTTTTAGTCTTGTGTGCGTCAATTTTTTCAGTCGATTTCAAATATTTTGATAAGATTACAAAAGAGCCATGTAGTAAATTTCAGGTTTATTTCCGCTTCGTTTCGCCTGACTCAACACCGTGAAGGTAAAAATTAGGGAGATTCGAGTTTACACAGAGGCTTATAAGCACTCAAGCCCTCATTCTTCCTGCGAACCATTCGCGATTGGAACAGGGAAAGAGTTAAATGGCAATGGTGCACGAAGTACCCTCCGCTACATGCCACATAAGAAAGTGAATTAATATTGCATTGTCTTCCAGGTTTGAGTTGTGTTGAAAGTTTCAAGTCTGTAGCTCATCAGGAAATGAAAGTGGTAAAAGGTGTATCCTCTGCCACACACCAGACAAGACAGCGAGTTAATAATGTTGCGTTATCATTCAGTTCTGAGCTATGCTGCAAATTTAGTCTCTAGCTCATCGAGAAATTAGTAAACCAAGTACTCTTCGCCAAACACAAGCGAGTTGTTATTGGATCTTCTTCCAATTTTGAGCTACGTTTAAAATTCCAGACATCTAGCTCACTGGGAAGTTAGTTTGAAATTCGTACCTGACAGACAAAAAAGAAAGTAATATCCATCTCTTCTCCCCTTTCTGTGCTCAGTCATACCCATCTACTCGCATACTGCCTGGGCACATTCTGATACTACCTACACAACATGCCAGTCCTGCAGGGCAGCTGAGATTTCAGGCTTTACAAACCTCCCTGCCCCCCACTCCCCCCCCCCCCCCCCGTCCAGGGGAGCTAAGTGAATGAGACAAAAGGAAGCGAGTTAATATTCCATTGCCATCCATTTCTGGGCTGTGTTTAAAGTTTCAAGTCTGTAATGCTTCAGGCAGTTTAAATTAAAGTGTAGAATATTTACTGACCAGACAGACAGACATGAAAGCGACCTGATAACAACATGGTAAAATGGATCCCATTCCCCCACTTCTGACTAATATCTCAGGAAGTTTCCCTTGGTTGAAAGTAAAATGCTAGACTTGGAAATCTCTTCCCAACTGTTACCAAAGGGGATTGTCTCTGCCCCATTACAGCTTGCTTGGTATTTGGCGGAAACTACCCTGACTCTTCAGTCGGTCATTACTCGAATAGCCCACTGTAACTTAGGGATGGGGAAAGAAAAGTATATAAAAAGAGCCAGGTAAATTATAAAGAAATAAACAAGATCTACATCAACATCTACACTCGTGGAAATGGAAAAAAGAACACATTGACACCGGTGTGTCAGACCCACCATACTTGCTCCGGACACTGCGAGAGGGCTGTACAAGCAATGATCACACGCACGGCACAGCAGACACACCAGGAACCGCGGTGTTGGCCGTCGAATGGCGCTAGTTGCGCAGCATTTGTCCACCGCCGCCGTCAGTGTCAGCCAGTTTGCCGTGGCATACGGAGCTCCATCGCAGTCTTTAACACTGGTAGCATGCCGCGACAGCGTGGACGTGAACCGTATGTGCAGCTGACGGACTTTGAGCGAGGGCGTATAGTGGGCATGCGGGAGGCCGGGTGGACATACCGACGAATTGCTCAACACGTGGGGCGTGAGGTCTCCACAGTACATCGATGTTGTCACCAGTGGTCGGCGGAAGGTGCACGTGCCCGTCGACCTGGGACCGGACCGCAGCGACGCACGGATGCACGCCAAGACCGTAGGATCCTACGCAGTGCCGTAGGGGACCGCACCGCCACTTCCCAGCAAATTAGGGACACTGTTGCTCCTGGGGTATCGGCGAGGACCATTCGCAACCGTCTCCATGAAGCTGGGCTACGGTCCCGCACACCGTTAGGCCGTCTTCCACTCACGCCCCAACATCGTGCAGCCCGCCTCTAGTGGTGCCGCGACAGGCGTGAATGGAGGGACGAATGGAGACGTGTCGTCTTCAGCGATGAGAGTTGCTTCTGCCTTGGTGCCAATGATGGTCGTATGCGTGTTTGGCGCCGTGCAGGTGAGCGCCACAATCAGGACTGCATACGACCGAGGCACACAGGGCCAACACCCGGCATCATGGTGTGGGGAGCGATCTCCTACACTGGCCGTACACCTCTGGTGATCGTCGAGGGGACACTGAATAGTGCACGGTACATCCAAATCGTCATCGAACCCATCGTTCTATCATTCCTAGACCTGCAAGGGAACTTGCTGTTCCAACAGGACAATGCACGTCCGCATGTATTCCGTGCCACCCAACGTGCTCTAGAAGATGTAAGTCAACTACCCTGGCCACAAGACCTTCGGATCTGTCCCCCATTGAGCATGTTTGGGACTGGATGAAGTGTTGTCTCACGCGGTCTGCACGTCCAGCACGAACGCTGGTCCAACTGAGGCGCCAGTTGGAAATGGCATGGCAAGCCGTTCCACAGGACTACATCCAGCATCTCTACGATCGTCTCCATGGGAGAATAGCAGCCTGCATTGCTGCGAAAGGTGGATATACACTGTACTAGTGCCGACATTGTGCATGCTCTGTTGCCTGTGTCTATGTGTCTGTGGTTCTGTCAGTGTGATCATGTGATGTATCTGACCCCAGGAATGTGTCAATAAAGTTTCCCCTTCCTGGGACAATGAATTCACGGTGTTCTTATTTCAATTTCCAGGAGTGTAGTATTTTATTACAACTATAATGGTGAAAACAGAGTAACGATTGGAGTATATACAATTACTAGCGTTTTAATCAGCTTGCCTAGATGTATGCATGCGACAGCGTGCTTACCTAATATGTTCCAAAACGCCGCGCCCTACCAGTTCATCAAAATTCCATCGATCCTCTTCCGTACTGTGCTCATACTTCGGTCCTATTGGTGACAAAAGGATAGGGTCAAGTGTTTCCGATAGCCCTTGTGCTAGGAAAGATTTGCATACCCAACAGAAGGATCGTCTTAGTGTCACCTTCCTACAGCACAACGACAAAGTATAATTGTTGCACACTTCCATCTACTTAGGGAAAAAAAGCAAATTGATTGATCCTTTTTGCATTTGACGTCGTCCACGGTGCGCCTGATGGGACTTACGGAGACACCATTAGTTCAGGTGGTTCCTCGGAAAACCCACAAAAAGGTTTTTTTTTCGATATTTTGTCCGCCAACAGTGGACCAAAACCTAGCCGAGGGTCCTAAGACGGCTACGCATAGAAAGTGCCTGACATTTTTACGATATATTTCTAAGATCCAAATCTGGGACAGCCTTGAAAATTTTCTTGATATATTTATCCGTTTCCAAGATACAGAGGTTCAAAGTTGTCCTACTTCTACACATAATATTCCGTGTGAAGCGAAATCTAAATTGCTCAAATTTTAACGGCATATTCTCAAGGGATTTATCTAGAAGAGCCATCATTCCATTTTCAAAAATCCTTATCCGCTATCGAGAAAGACCCCAAACACTTGTTTTTTGGACATCAAAACACAACCGCGGATTCGGATGCGGCTATGCAAGGCAAATCGCTGTAATTTTTAAGACGAGTTAATAAGATCCCGCTTTCGGGTAGCCTTGAATTTTTTCTTCATGTTTATATCAGTTTGCTAGATACAGATGTTCAAAGTTACCCTACTTGTACACACAAAATCTGGTGTGAGGCGAAACTGTAGTTTCTAAAGTGACGTAACGTGAAGAAATATGCTGTAAAGTACCTCCGTTATCTTCTGGGAGTCACATGTTGTAGTACTGAAGCACACCCAATTTTTTTTTCGCTTTATTTCCGGTCTGAGAAGTAAAATTAGTTTTGTGTTATTTCAGTTTGACATAAGTAAACTATCTATATTTACCGACCAATACTTTTTTTCATATGAGTTACATGCCATACTTCATCAGGGAAAAGAAGGGAACAACCGGCGTAAAAATGTTCCTATCGGTGCACAGAGAGTGTTAGTGCGTTCTTGATTAGCTGTGGTCGAGCGGTTCTAGGCGTTTCAGTCCGGAAGCGCGCTGCTGCTACGGTCACAGGTTCGAATGCTGCCTCGGGCATGGATGTGTGTGATGTCCTTAGGTTAGTTAGGTCTAAGTGGTTTTCAGACTAGGGGACTGATGACCTCATATGTTAAGTCCCATAGTACTCAGAGCCATTTGCACCATTTGAGCAAATCTGGGACGCATTGAAACGTGCTGTTCAGAAGAGATCCCCCTCCCCGACACACGCACACACACACATCAGGATTCATGGCGTCAATTCTGTCCAGCACTACTTCAGACATTAGTCGAGTCCATACCACGTCGTGTTGTGGCACTTCTGCGTGTTCGCGGGAACCCTACACGATATTAGGCAGGTGTACCTGGTAACTGCACTGCAGGTAAGGTCAGGTGAGCGTGACGTGTTGAAACAATGCTGCCGTCCTTCAAGGATGCAATATTGGTAGGTAGGTCAGTGTCAATATAGTGTCATCTACCACTGTAAACTGCCGCTTACTGCAGCAGTGGGTTATATTCAGCATTACGTTGTCAGCTAGCATTTGATGTTCTAATTTTGCTCAGAGTTGGCCAATGGATTTTTGTTATTTTCGTCAGCAACACAATTCTTAAATCCAGGGAAGATTTAATCCGGTCTCGAGAGGATTTTAGAAATGTTTCAACTGACAGTCGTACGGCTTCGGTGAAACACTGATGAAGAGTTTCTGTTTAAAAAGGTCTCCTACATAAGCAAATTGCTTTAGGAGGCCAACAGACAGATTATTTAGGATTGGGATCATTGGGATGCAGAAGATGACTGGGGAGCGGCGGATGTGCACGGTCCCACCTATCCGTCTATCATCGCTCGTATCATACAGTGCCTGCCGAATAACTGTAATCCTTATACACTGATTTATAAAAGTTAAGGTGAAACTAACTTTCACACGTGTGTCACTGCTCCATAACTTAGCTCGAGGGAATTTGGGCGATACGTAGAAACAACTGCTACAGTCTGGTACAGACGGTAGCTGAAAGAAACACGTAATGAGACGAACACAAATGACACTATTTTTCAAAGACAACAATTACACTGAAGTCACTGAATTTCATGATGGTCCCGTGGACACTAAAAAAGCTGGGACATGGTTCTTGATAGCGTGTAACGGCAACACATGCTCTGTCACGTGCTCCCACGTAGGCCACAAGGTTGGTAAGCAGTCCTTATGGTAGGGGGTTCCATTCCTCATCCAGAGCAGTTGACAACTGCTGGATGGTCGTTGGTGCACGTGGATGTGCTGCCACACGTCTCCCCAGGACAACCCAATCGTGCTCGAGGGGATTTAAGTCGCCCATTGTCATCCGTAAAAATAAAGTCAGTCGCGAACGTGCCCCTGAAAAGACGCACATGGCGAAGGCGTACAGTGTCCAAAAAACACTGGCTGGTGAGCCTACCGTGTTCAAAGATTAGAAGATCACCACGCCCATGCAACACTATTCGTCCCCACACCATAGCACCTGCACCAACAAAACCATCATGTTCGGCAGTGCTTGACGATCTCTCGTATGGCGGGAGATGGGAACACTTAACACACTGGGATATAGTAAAACATTAAAGGTTTGTTGTGTCATGGTGTGGTGAATATCAGAACGCCCACGCAACACTATTCGTCTCCACACAAGAAAACCTGGACTACCAAAACGATCATGTTCGACAATGCTTAAACTCTCCTGTGGCGAGAGATGGGAACACTAAACACACAGGAACATTGTCAAACATTATCGTTTTGGTGTGACACGGTGTGGGGAAGGTCAGCACGCCCACGCAACACTGTATCACCTCATAACTCATGGACCACCAAAACGATCATGTTTGACAAACTCTCGTATGGTGAGAGATTTGAACACTAAATACACAGGAACATTGTCAAACATTAACGTTTTGGTGTGACACGGTGTGGGGAAGGTCAGCACGCCCACGCAACACTATTTGTATCCACCTCATAACACCTGGACCACCAAAACGATCATATCTGACAAACTCTCGTATGGTGAGAGATGGGAACACTAAATACACAGGAACATTGTCAGACATTACCGTTTTGGTGCGACACGGTGTGGGAAAGGTCAGCACGCCAACGCAACACTATTTGTATCCACCTCATAACACTTGGACCACCAAAACGATCATGTTCCACAATGCTTGACAAACTCTCGCATGGCGAGAGATGGGAACACTAAATACACAGGAACAGTGTCAAACATTAACGTTTTGGTGTGTCATGGTGTGGGGAGGCATATTGTTGCATCGGAGTGCTGACCTCCAAATTTTTGAACACGGAACATTCACCAGTCAGCGTTACTGAGACGCTATACGCCTTCAAAATGTGCGACTTTTCAGAGATGTCATGTTTATCGTTTACATTTCACGCCTGCATCGAATAGTGCTGGTGGAGCATCTGTTAGAACGGTAGGTTTTTTTGCGAGTGGAGTGGCTTGTCCTTCTCCCCCCCCCCCCCCCCCCCACCTTTCCTCCTCCCTCTCCCCCACCCCCCGTCGATTTAAACTCCATCAAGCACGTATGCAGTGCGTTGGGGAGACTTTCACATGCATCAACGACCTTCAAAAAATGGAACTGAGCATTATGGGACTTAACATCTGAGGTCATCAGTCCTTTAGAACTTAGAACCACTTAAACCTAAGTAACGTAAGGACATCACACACATCCATGCCCGAGGCAGGATTCGACCCTGCGACCATAGCGGTTCCGGAATGAAGCGCCTAGAACCGCTCGGCCATAGCCGCCGACCAGCGGCCTTCCAACGGTTGTCTACTGAACAGATGGAGGAATGGAACGTCCTATCTGAAGAATTCCTTACCAAGCTTGTGGCCAGCACGGGAGCATGTAGCAGTGCACGCATTTCCATCCATAGTGATCACACGCGCTTTTAAAAACCGTGTCCCAACTTTTGTAATGTCCATGGGACCCTCATAAATCGCGATGACTTCAATGTAATTATTGTCTTTGAATAAAAGTGTCCTTTGTGTTCGTCTCTTTGCGTATTTCTTTCCGTTAGCATCCGTACTATACTGCAGCACATTCTTTCTATGTGTGGTCCAAGTTTCATCGAGCTATGTTACTTGGCAATGACAGATTCATGCAAAAGTTACTTTCGCCCTTAAGCTTTGGACATCAGTGCATGTATACCGCAAGACGCTGTATATGGCGGAGCATTTTTCTCATTAATATTAGTCATTCCCTAGCCTGGACGTTCCATTCGCGCATGAAAATAAAAATTACTGTACGCCTCCTCACGCAACCTAGACTCGTTTGTCTCACTGTCATAGTTATCGCGCCAGAAATACGATTGATATGCTGTCTACTTCGAATACCGGTTCTCTAAGTTAACCCAATAAGGAGTCGGCAGAACAACGTCGCCTGTCCTCCAACGGCTCCAATTTAGTTTCACTGGGCAATTCTGTTATACAGACCTTTTACGATCCTAGCAATACGTCTCTACATTCATTCCACATCTTTCCTTAGGCAGACTTGAGAAAAACCAAAAAACTGAAGCAGTACTCTATAACAGGTTGCACTAGTGTTTGTATGGGAACAAATGCAATGAACTTGCTTAAAATTCTCCCAACAAATTTAAGTCTTCCATACGAATTTCTTACAACTGTCTTCATGGTATCGCTCGGTAATGTTACCCCTGATTACCTAACGAAATGTTAGGCTCCAGACGTTTACCGCCAATGTCATAAAATGATACAAAACAAACTTCGTTTATTTTAAGAATAGTCTTTTATTTATCCCCACTTAAAAAACAGTTATATATGCTTTTTGACAGAACTAAATTATGTTCTGTGATAGGGCTTCACCTTGTCCCTACCCGTCTGCAGCATAAACACAACATAGTGATCTACACGAAAGACATACAGTGATGACATAAATAGGTTATATAATTGCTAAGATCTCATCTATTTAGAAATCTGAACCAGGTCTCGAGAACTACAATCCAGCAATCCTCCTTTCTTCAATGCCCATTTCTCAGAAAATACACTCCTATAATTTCGCTGAAGTTCTGGTCTACGTGTTATGAGTGGATGGTCCAGTGAATGTCATTTGAAGTAGAATACTCTGAGAAGCGTACATGGCACTTCAGGATTCCAGAAATTGGCCTTTTTTTAAAAAAAAGTCACAGTGAACCATTCTGCTATGAAAATATAACGCATATTTCGTATACTCTGTTTAGAAAATATGTTGGTCATTTTTCTGAAGAGTAGTGGGGTTTTTAAGACCACCATAATCAAAAGTCACAAAATTTAATGTATAATTCATTGGCATGAATCTCATGAAATCAGTGTCTTCGTCAACAAATATTAAATTACAAGTCTCTTATTACAAGAGAAGTCTTTAAAATCTGAGAGAACGAACAAGCGATTGTCGAACTAAAGCTAATTTTGGTGATTTTGGAAAGGGAAATGAGTCATGAACATTAACCAATTACCAACGTTCGTGCGATGTGACAATGTTTAGTACTGCAAAATGCCTCAGAAATATTCGAAGGGTACTTTTACTGCTTCGATAGTGATATGTATAAAAAAAACATTTGATAAAATACACTCCTGGAAATTGAAATAAGAACACCGTGAATTCATTGTCCCAGGAAGGGGAAACTTTATTGACACATTCCTGGGGTCAGATACATCACATGATCACACTGACAGAACCACTGGCACATAGACACAGGCAACAGAGCATGCACAATGTCAGCACTAGTACAGTGTATATCCACCTTTCGCAGCAATGCAGGCTGCTATTCTCCCATGGAGACGATCGTAGAGATGCTGGATGTAGTCCTGTGGAACGGCTTGCCATGCCATTTCCACCTGGCGCCTCAGTTGGACCAGCGTTCGTGCTGGACGTGCAGACCACGTGAGACGACGCTTCATCCAGTCCCAAACATGATCAATGGGGGACAGATCCGGAGATATTGCTGGCCAGGGTAGTTGACTTACACCTTCTAGAGCACGTTGGGTGGCACGGGATACATGCGGACGAGCATTGCCTGTTGGAACAGCAAGTTCCCTTGCCGGTCTAGGAATGGTAGAACGATGGGTTCGATGACGGTTTGGATGTTCCGTGTACTATTCAGTGTCCCCTCGACGATCACCAGAGGAGTACGGCCAGTGTAGGAGATCGCTCCCCACACCATGATGCCGGGTGTTGGCCCTGTATGCCTCGGTCGTATGCAGTCCTGATTGTGGCGCTCACCTGCACGGTGCCAAACACGCATACGACCATCATTGGCACCAAGGCAGAAGCGACTCTCATCGCTGAAGACGACACGTCTCCATTCGTCCCTCCATTCACGCCTGTCGCGACACCACTGGAGGCGGGCTGCACGATGCTGGGGCGTGAGCGGAAGACGGCCTAACGGTGTGCAGGTCCGTAGCCCAGCTTCATGGAGACGGTTGCGAATGGTCCTCGCCGATACCCCAGGAGTAACACTGTCCCTAATTTGCTGGGAAGTGGCGGTGCGGTCCCCTACGGCACTGCTTAGGATCCTACGGTCTTGGCGTGCATCCGTGCGTCGCTGCGGTCCGGTCCCAGGTCGACGGGCACGTGCACCTTCCGCCGACCACTGGCGACAACATCGATGTACTGTGGAGACCTCACGCCCCACGTATTGAGCAATTCGGCGGTACGTCCATTCGACGGCCAACACCGCGGTACCTGGTGTGTCCGCTGTGCCGTGCGTGAGATCATTGCTTGTACAGCCCTCTCGCAGTGTCAGGAGCAAGTATGGTGGGTCTGACACACCGGTGTCAATGTGTTCTTTTTTCCATTTCCAGGAGTGTATTTTCGCATTCGGAAGAGAAAGTTGGTGACTGAAATTTAGTAAAAAGGTCATTGTGAAAAGAGATATTGTCATTCATGCGCTGTACAAACCACTATTCTTCACTATACAGACATGAGAGCAGCGTTTAATGAAGTGGTAGACGATGAAGGGTGGGATGATAATTCTTTACATCAAGCTGTGGGGCTAAATAGTTAACATGATGACCAGAAATGGAAAAAAGAACACATTGACACCGGTGTGTCAGACCCACCATACTTGCTCCGGACACTGCGAGAGGGCTGTACAAGCAATGATCACACGCACGGCACAGCGGACACACCAGGTACCGCGGTGTTGGCCGTCGAATGGCGCTAGCTGCGCAGCATTTGTGCACCGCCGCCGTCAGTGTCAGCCAGTTTGCCGTGGCATACGGATCTCCATCGCAGTCTTTAACACTGGTAGCATGCCGCGACAGCGTGGACGTGAACCGTATGTGCAGTTGACGGACTTTGAGCGAGGGCGTATAGTGGGCATGTGGGAGGCTGGGTGGACGTAGCGCCGAATTGCTCAACACGTGGGGCGTGAGGTCTCCACAGTACATCGATGTTGTCGCCAGTGGTCGGCAGAAGGTGCACGTGCCCGTCGACCTGGGACCGGACCGCAGCGACGCACGGATGCACGCCAAGACCGTAGGATCCTACGCAGTGCCGTAGGGGACCGCACCGCCACTTCCCAGCAAATTAGGGACACTGTTGCTCCTGGGGTATCGGCGAGGACCATTCGCAACCGTCTCCATGAAGCTGGGCTACGGTCCCGCACACCGTTAGGCCGTCTTCCACTCACGCCCCAACATCGTGCAGCCCGCCTCTAGTCGTGCCGCGACAGGCGTGAATGGAGGGACGAATGGAGACGTGTCGTCTTCAGCGATGAGAGTTGCTTCTGCCTTGGTGCCAATGATGGTCGTATGCGTGTTTGGCGCCGTGCAGGTGAGCGCCACAATCAGGACTGCATACGACCGAGGCACACAGGGCCAACACCCGGCATCATGGTGTGGGGAGCGATCTCCTACACTGGCCGTACACCTCTGGTGATCGTCGAGGGGACACTGAATAGTGCACGGTACATCCAAATCGTCATCGAACCCATCGTTCTATCATTCCTAGACCTGCAAGGGAACTTGCTGTTCCAACAGGACAATGCACGTCCGCATGTATTCCGTGCCACCCAACGTGCTCTAGAAGATGTAAGTCAACTACCCTGGCCACAAGACCTTCGGATCTGTCCCCCATTGAGCATGTTTGGGACTGGATGAAGTGTTGTCTCACGCGGTCTGCACGTCCAGCACGAACGCTGGTCCAACTGAGGCGCCAGTTGGAAATGGCATGGCAAGCCGTTCCACAGGACTACATCCAGCATCTCTACGATCGTCTCCATGGGAGAATAGCAGCCTGCATTGCTGCGAAAGGTGGATATACACTGTACTAGTGCCGACATTGTGCATGCTCTGTTGCCTGTGTCTATGTGCCTGTGGTTCTGTCAGTGTGATCATGTGATGTATCTGACCCCAGGAATGTGTCAATAAAGTTTCCCCTTCCTGGGACAATGAATTCACGGTGTTCTTATTTCAATTTCCAGGAGTGTAGTATTTTATTACAACTATAATGGTGAAAACAGAGTAACGATTGGAGTATATACAATTACTAGCGTTTTAATCAGCTTGCCTAGATGTATGCATGCGACAGCGTGCTTACCTAATATGTTCCAAAACGCCGCGCCCTACCAGTTCATCAAAATTCCATCGATCCTCTTCCGTACTGTGCTCATACTTCGGTCCTATTGGTGACAAAAGGATAGGGTCAAGTGTTTCCGATAGCCCTTGTGCTAGGAAAGATTTGCATACCCAACAGAAGGATCGTCTTAGTGTCACCTTCCTACAGCACAACGACAAAGTATAATTGTTGCACACTTCCATCTACTTAGGGAAAAAAAGCAAATTGATTGATCCTTTTTGCATTTGACGTCGTCCACGGTGCGCCTGATGGGACTTACGGAGACACCATTAGTTCAGGTGGTTCCTCGGAAAACCCACAAAAAGGTTTTTTTTTCGATATTTTGTCCGCCAACAGTGGACCAAAACCTAGCCGAGGGTCCTAAGACGGCTACGCATAGAAAGTGCCTGACATTTTTACGATATATTTCTAAGATCCAAATCTGGGACAGCCTTGAAAATTTTCTTGATATATTTATCCGTTTCCAAGATACAGAGGTTCAAAGTTGTCCTACTTCTACACATAATATTCCGTGTGAAGCGAAATCTAAATTGCTCAAATTTTAACGGCATATTCTCAAGGGATTTATCTAGAAGAGCCATCATTCCATTTTCAAAAATCCTTATCCGCTATCGAGAAAGACCCCAAACACTTGTTTTTTGGACATCAAAACACAACCGCGGATTCGGATGCGGCTATGCAAGGCAAATCGCTGTAATTTTTAAGACGAGTTAATAAGATCCCGCTTTCGGGTAGCCTTGAATTTTTTCTTCATGTTTATATCAGTTTGCTAGATACAGATGTTCAAAGTTACCCTACTTGTACACACAAAATCTGGTGTGAGGCGAAACTGTAGTTTCTAAAGTGACGTAACGTGAAGAAATATGCTGTAAAGTACCTCCGTTATCTTCTGGGAGTCACATGTTGTAGTACTGAAGCACACCCAATTTTTTTTTCGCTTTATTTCCGGTCTGAGAAGTAAAATTAGTTTTGTGTTATTTCAGTTTGACATAAGTAAACTATCTATATTTACCGACCAATACTTTTTTTCATATGAGTTACATGCCATACTTCATCAGGGAAAAGAAGGGAACAACCGGCGTAAAAATGTTCCTATCGGTGCACAGAGAGTGTTAGTGCGTTCTTGATTAGCTGTGGTCGAGCGGTTCTAGGCGTTTCAGTCCGGAAGCGCGCTGCTGCTACGGTCACAGGTTCGAATGCTGCCTCGGGCATGGATGTGTGTGATGTCCTTAGGTTAGTTAGGTCTAAGTGGTTTTCAGACTAGGGGACTGATGACCTCATATGTTAAGTCCCATAGTACTCAGAGCCATTTGCACCATTTGAGCAAATCTGGGACGCATTGAAACGTGCTGTTCAGAAGAGATCCCCCTCCCCGACACACGCACACACACACATCAGGATTCATGGCGTCAATTCTGTCCAGCACTACTTCAGACATTAGTCGAGTCCATACCACGTCGTGTTGTGGCACTTCTGCGTGTTCGCGGGAACCCTACACGATATTAGGCAGGTGTACCTGGTAACTGCACTGCAGGTAAGGTCAGGTGAGCGTGACGTGTTGAAACAATGCTGCCGTCCTTCAAGGATGCAATATTGGTAGGTAGGTCAGTGTCAATATAGTGTCATCTACCACTGTAAACTGCCGCTTACTGCAGCAGTGGGTTATATTCAGCATTACGTTGTCAGCTAGCATTTGATGTTCTAATTTTGCTCAGAGTTGGCCAATGGATTTTTGTTATTTTCGTCAGCAACACAATTCTTAAATCCAGGGAAGATTTAATCCGGTCTCGAGAGGATTTTAGAAATGTTTCAACTGACAGTCGTACGGCTTCGGTGAAACACTGATGAAGAGTTTCTGTTTAAAAAGGTCTCCTACATAAGCAAATTGCTTTAGGAGGCCAACAGACAGATTATTTAGGATTGGGATCATTGGGATGCAGAAGATGACTGGGGAGCGGCGGATGTGCACGGTCCCACCTATCCGTCTATCATCGCTCGTATCATACAGTGCCTGCCGAATAACTGTAATCCTTATACACTGATTTATAAAAGTTAAGGTGAAACTAACTTTCACACGTGTGTCACTGCTCCATAACTTAGCTCGAGGGAATTTGGGCGATACGTAGAAACAACTGCTACAGTCTGGTACAGACGGTAGCTGAAAGAAACACGTAATGAGACGAACACAAATGACACTATTTTTCAAAGACAACAATTACACTGAAGTCACTGAATTTCATGATGGTCCCGTGGACACTAAAAAAGCTGGGACATGGTTCTTGATAGCGTGTAACGGCAACACATGCTCTGTCACGTGCTCCCACGTAGGCCACAAGGTTGGTAAGCAGTCCTTATGGTAGGGGGTTCCATTCCTCATCCAGAGCAGTTGACAACTGCTGGATGGTCGTTGGTGCACGTGGATGTGCTGCCACACGTCTCCCCAGGACAACCCAATCGTGCTCGAGGGGATTTAAGTCGCCCATTGTCATCCGTAAAAATAAAGTCAGTCGCGAACGTGCCCCTGAAAAGACGCACATGGCGAAGGCGTACAGTGTCCAAAAAACACTGGCTGGTGAGCCTACCGTGTTCAAAGATTAGAAGATCACCACGCCCATGCAACACTATTCGTCCCCACACCATAGCACCTGCACCAACAAAACCATCATGTTCGACAGTGCTTGACGATCTCTCGTATGGCGGGAGATGGGAACACTTAACACACTGGAATATAGTAAAACATTAAAGGTTTGTTGTGTCATGGTGTGGTGAATATCAGAACGCCCACGCAACACTATTCGTCTCCACACAAGAAAACCTGGACTACCAAAACGATCATGTTCGACAATGCTTAAACTCTCCTGTGGCGAGAGATGGGAACACTAAACACACAGGAACATTGTCAAACATTATCGTTTTGGTGTGACACGGTGTGGGGAAGGTCAGCACGCCCACGCAACACTGTATCACCTCATAACTCATGGACCACCAAAACGATCATGTTTGACAAACTCTCGTATGGTGAGAGATTTGAACACTAAATACACAGGAACATTGTCAAACATTAACGTTTTGGTGTGACACGGTGTGGGGAAGGTCAGCACGCCCACGCAACACTATTTGTATCCACCTCATAACACCTGGACCACCAAAACGATCATATCTGATAAACTCTCGTATGGTGAGAGATGGGAACACTAAATACACAGGAACATTGTCAGACATTACCGTTTTGGTGCGACACGGTGTGGGAAAGGTCAGCACGCCAACGCAACACTATTTGTATCCACCTCATAACACTTGGACCACCAAAACGATCATATCTGACAAACTCTCGTATGGTGAGAGATGGGAACACTAAATACACAGGAACATTGTCAGACATTACCGTTTTGGTGCGACACGGTGTGGGAAAGGTCAGCACGCCAACGCAACACTATTTGTATCCACCTCATAACACTTGGACCACCAAAACGATCATGTTCCACAATGCTTGACAAACTCTCGCATGGCGAGAGATGGGAACACTAAATACACAGGAACAGTGTCAAACATTAACGTTTTGGTGTGTCATGGTGTGGGGAGGCATATTGTTGCATCGGAGTGCTGACCTCCAAATTTTTGAACACGGAACATTCACCAGTCAGCGTTACTGAGACGCTATACGCCTTCAAAATGTGCGACTTTTCAGAGATGTCATGTTTATCGTTTACATTTCACGCCTGCATCGAATAGTGCTGGTGGAGCATCTGTTAGAACGGTAGGTTTTTTTGCGAGTGGAGTGGCTTGTCCTTCTCCCCCCCCTCCCACCTTTCCTCCTCCCTCTCCCCCACCCCCCGTCGATTTAAACTCCATCAAGCACGTATGCAGTGCGTTGGGGAGACTTTCACATGCATCAACGACCTTCAAAAAATGGAACTGAGCATTATGGGACTTAACATCTGAGGTCATCAGTCCTTTAGAACTTAGAACCACTTAAACCTAAGTAACGTAAGGACATCACACACATCCATGCCCGAGGCAGGATTCGACCCTGCGACCATAGCGGTTCCGGAATGAAGCGCCTAGAACCGCTCGGCCATAGCCGCCGACCAGCGGCCTTCCAACGGTTGTCTACTGAACAGATGGAGGAATGGAACGTCCTATCTGAAGAATTCCTTACCAAGCTTGTGGCCAGCACGGGAGCATGTAGCAGTGCACGCATTTCCATCCATAGTGATCACACGCGCTTTTAAAAACCGTGTCCCAACTTTTGTAATGTCCATGGGACCCTCATAAATCGCGATGACTTCAATGTAATTATTGTCTTTGAATAAAAGTGTCCTTTGTGTTCGTCTCTTTGCGTATTTCTTTCCGTTAGCATCCGTACTATACTGCAGCACATTCTTTCTATGTGTGGTCCAAGTTTCATCGAGCTATGTTACTTGGCAATGACAGATTCATGCAAAAGTTACTTTCGCCCTTAAGCTTTGGACATCAGTGCATGTATACCGCAAGACGCTGTATATGGCGGAGCATTTTTCTCATTAATATTAGTCATTCCCTAGCCTGGACGTTCCATTCGCGCATGAAAATAAAAATTACTGTACGCCTCCTCACGCAACCTAGACTCGTTTGTCTCACTGTCATAGTTATCGCGCCAGAAATACGATTGATATGCTGTCTACTTCGAATACCGGTTCTCTAAGTTAACCCAATAAGGAGTCGGCAGAACAACCTCGCCTGTCCTCCAACCGCTCCAATTTAGTTTCACTGGGCAATTCTGTTATACAGACCGCACACCGTTAGGCCGTCTTCCGCTCACGCCCCAGCATCGTGCAGCCCGCCTCCAGTGGTGTCGCGACAGGCGTGAATGGAGGAACGAATGGAGACGTATCGTCTTCAGCGATGAGAGTCGCTTCTGCCTTGGTGCCAATGATGGTCGTATGCGTGTTTGGCGCCGTGCAGGTGAGCGCCACAATCAGGACTGCATACGACTGAGGCACACAGGGCCAACACCCGGCATCATGGTGTGGGGAGCGATCTCCTACACTGGCCGTACACCTCTGGTGATCGCCGAGGGGTCACTGAATAGTGGACGGTACATCCAAACCGTCATCGAACCCATCGTTCTACCATTCCTAGACCGGCAAGGGAACTTGCTGTTCCAACAGGACAATGCTCGTCCGCATGTATCCCGTGCCACCCAACGTGCTCTAGAAGGTGTAAGTCAACTACCCTGGCCAGCAAGATCTCCGGATCTGTCCCCCATTAAGCATGTTTGGGACTGGATGAAGTGTTGTCTCACGCGGTCTGCACGTCCAGCACGAACGCTGGTCCAACTGAGGCGCCAGGTGGAAATGGCATGGCAAGCCGTTCCACAGGACTACATCCAGCATCTCTACGATCGTCTCCATGGGAGAATAGCAGCCTGCATTGCTGCGAAAGGTGGATATACACTGTACTAGTGCCGACATTGTGCATGCTCTGTTGCCTGTGTCTATGTGCCTGTGGTTCTGTCAGTGTGATCATGTGATGTATCTGACCCCAGGAATGTGTCAATAAAGTTTCCCCTTCCTGGGACAATGAATTCAAGGTGTTCTTATTTCAATTTCCAGGAGTGTAGTTGTGAATGGTAAACTATAGGAAAACAGGGACGAAAAAATAGATGCTGTGCATTAGTGGATAAGTCACAAAATCATAATGTGTTTATGAAAAAGCATTTGAGCAAATAGAAAAATAAAAAAAATAAATCAGGTTTTTGACAACACCATGCAAATAAGAAATATGAAATTAATTGAACACTAAGTTCAGTAAAATTAGAACATACAGAAGACCACCGAGGGAATCTCTTTGGTTAAATTCTCTGGAGGTAAAATAGTCCCCCGTTCGGATCTCCGGGCGGGAACAACTAAAGAGCCTAGTTACTCATTCCTCTAAAATAGTAACCTCAATTATCCTAAAACGCATAGAACAAAAAGTCGAAGCTACACTCTCCGAAGATCAGTTTAGATTCCGGAAAGATGGAGGAACCAGAAAAGCAATATTTGCTCTAAAACTAATAATAGAGAAACGACTAGATAAGAACCTGACAACATACATAGCTTTCATAGATGTAAAGAAAGCCTTTGATAATGTTAAATGGGATAAGATGTTTGAGGTACTCAAAAAAGTAGGAATAGACTATAAAGATAGAAAAATGATATGTAACCTGTACAAAACGAGACAGCAGTTATCCATGGACGGGCAAAACAAGAAGAGGTGCAGCTACGGAAAGGTGTCCGACGAGGTTGCGCACTATCCCCTGTTATCTTTAAGCTATACGTTGAAGAGGCGCTGGAAAAAGTAAGGGAAAGTTCACAGACAGGTGTAGTAATTCATGGCCAACGAATAGATATGATAAGATATGTCGATGATATAGCTGTCCTAGTTGAAAGTGAAGAAGATCTTGTAGTCCTACTGAACAGAATGGATAAATTATGGGGGAAGAATATAATATGAGAATTAATAAAGCAAAAAGAAAAGGAATGGCATGCGACAAAAAAGATCATGTGAAAGTCCAAGTTCATGTAGGCAATGAACTGCTTGAACAAGTTGATAAATTTGCTTATCTGGGCAGTAATGTTACCAGGGATGGAAGAAGCAAGGCAGAAGCGAGAAGTAGGATTGCTGAAGTAAAGGCTGCTTTTAACAAGAAGAAAAACATCTTAACGTCTAAGAGTACCAGCCTTGAAATCAGGAAAAGATTTTTGAAGTCATATGTGTGGAGTGTGGCATGCTATGGGTGTGAAACACGGACTCTCGGGACAGAGGAAGACCAGAAGCTAATTTTTTTTGAAATGTGATGCTATAGACGCATGCTCAAAATAAAATGTATCGACAAGGTCACAAACGAAGTGGTTCTGGAAAGAGCAGGTGAGAAGAGAAGCTTCTGGAGTATCACTTTTAAAAGAAGTGCAATTTACAGGCCATCTATTTAGACATAAAGGACTCCTAAACACTATAATAGAGGGATATGTCGAGGGAAAAAGACCAAGAGGAAGACCACGGCTGAGGTGCATCGATCAAATCGTGAAAGATGTGGGATGTAACACCTATAAAGAAATGAAGAGAAAAGCTGAAAGACGCACGTAGCTGTTGCAAACCAATCCTTGGATTGACCACTACAGAAGAAGAAGAAAAGCAGTAAATCCTTACGTTGCTTGTTTAATGGTATTATTTGGGTATTGTTTTCGTTTTGGAATTTCGTAGGAATTATATATATTTTTTGACTGCTCATGTTTGTTTTCTTTCGACTAGTTCCTGTGACTTGAGCTATGACATTGCTTCTTTCCGTTCGAATAAAAATTTAATTAACAAGCTAAAAGCAACAACAGTTAGAACAGAATGGACCATATTACGCGGAGCTGGAAATGTTTGTAATAACATGATATAGCAGAGCGCGAAACACTAAATAGGACCGAAATTTGTGTAGAATGTTGCTTCTGGATGCTTGGTACTGGACAGCGCTGTAGCCCACGGAGACGGCACGCTGTGCGCATGCGCAGTGCGGCTCCCGCCCGCTTGCCTCCTCGTCTTTCGTCTCCGCCACTTCTCTCTTCTCCCTCCCACTCGCATTCCTACCCTGCGTCCTCCCAGCCGCCGGTTCGCGACCACCCGGCAGCGTGCACGGCTGCTGCGGCGAGCCAGTGCTGCGATGGCTCGCCGCCGGTGCAGAGGTCGGAGCTGGCTGCGCCGCGCGTCTTTCTGGTTGCTGGTGAGTGAACGGGCTAACCGAGCACAAAGGCCGAACGCTCACCTCTCTGGGGCGTCGCCCTGATATCACACGTGCTGCTCTGTCGGAGTAAAGCAGCAGCGCACAGCTATATTATTTTCACAGTCACTCTTGTTGGTGAGCAGTTACGAATAACACGTGTTTTAGATGGAAGATTTTGCGGTATTTCCGAAGAACATTCGCCTCAGTACCACATCTATGCTTATTACGAAAAGTATGATCTTATGGCGTATGAGGCGAAATTTGTGACTGGACTGAGGGTTTCTTCGTTGGGCGGACGCAACATATTACCTCGGATGGGGGGTGATCGACAGATGCATAAGTAAATGCAGAAGTAACTTGCTGTTCATAACCTTGAGGATAATATTAGCAGTAATCTCAGATTTTTTGCAGATAATGCAGTTACGTAGACCGAATACAGCCTGAACAATGCCGTATAAACATTCAGTCAGACCTTTATAAGATTTCAAAGTGATGCGAAGATTGGCTACGTGCTTTAAATTTTCAGAAATGTAAAATTGTGCACATTGCGAAACGTAAAATCTTTCCATTCTACAAATATCATAACTGTGAATCACAGCTGGAATCGGTAAACTCAAATACCTTGGAGTAACACTTAGCAGGGACGTGAAACGGAACAGTCACATAGTCGTGGGTAAAACAGGTGTCAGGCTTCGGTTTATTGGTAGACTACCAGGGAAACACAGTCAGTCTGCAAAGGAGACTGCTTACAATTTACTTGTGCGACTCATTCTAAAAGTGTGTGGGACCCGAAACAAATAGTAATAACCGGGGAAATTGAACTTATGCACATAAGGGCAACATGAATGGTCACAGGTTTGTTTCACCCGCGGGAAACTGTCACAGAGATGTTGAAAAAACTGAACTGGCAATCTCTTAAAGACACACGGAAGCGACCTCAAGAAAGACTACTAACGAAGTTTCAAGAACTGTTTTTAAATGATGATTCCAGAAATATATTACAACTCCCAACACATCGTTCACGTAGCGATAGTGAGCACAAGGTTAGATTAATTACAGCACGCAGAGAGACCTTTAAACAATCATTCTTTCCCCGCTCCACGTGTGATGGAACGGGAAAAAGCACTACCAACAGGTACAATGGTATGTACCCTCTGCCTCGCACTTCACAGTGGTTCGCAGAGTACAGATGCAGATCTGTTACGCGTTTCGGGCACCTCATGCTCATTTTTAGCCAATAGGGCCCACAAAAAAGCCTGTCACAATCAACAGTTCCTTGCTGCAGACCATATGGTGATGTAAATTATATTGTCAGACAGTACCGTACAAAACCAACTTAGGCGCCATCTTATCGTTGCTGAGTGCATCTTTTTTTAGGATTTCTTATTGCTGACAATGTCGGTCTTCCCACATTTTCCCGATCTTCTGTCTCTCTTTGGCTTGAATGTACATAACTCTTCTGGGATAAGGGTGTGGTCGCGTCTACGAAACTGATTTATTAATTCTGTCCTACAGCCCTGCATGCTGTCTCACGCTGCGTATTTGTAATTCTGTTCCTCTGTCTACAGTTTTCCATTGTCTCTTCTTGTCTACCTTCAGCTTTTCTCAAAAACGTAATGCTGGAACTCCGCGAGGGTACATTCCGGGAAGAGACGGGAAACATACTACTTCCTCCCACATACGTCTCGCGAAATGATCGCAACGGGAAAATCCGAGAAATTGCTGTTAATATGGAAGTTTCCCGTCAATCACCCATGCTCCATTTGCAAATGGAACAGGGAAAGGAGGGAAGGGGTGGATATAGATAGTGGTATAAGAAGTAACCTCTGACATACACCGAAAATTGGCTTGCAGAGTACAGATGTAGATGTAGTATATGTAAACAATTTTGCTTCCTTTTCATTAGAGTTCACACTTCACTTCCATATAGTGAAGCAGGAATATTCATTTCTGTAACGTGTACCACCAACACAATGGTATACTTAAGAACATTTTATGATAATTTGAACTTCTACTGATATGTTATTACGACAGGCAGGTTTTTTCCTGATGAAACTAATACATACATTTTCTCCATGTTTCTGTGGTGGTCGAACTTTTTTTCTGTTTTCACTTCATTAAGAACTCAGTCTTTCAAATATATCATTATAAGCAAATTTATACTGAATGCTAAAATTAACTGATTCTATAGACAACTCACTACACAGTTCCTGTTTAATTAGTGCGAAATTATCTTCTGTGCTACGTGTTCCACATTTACATCTGCACTGAGTACGCTATCGTACTCTGCGTAGCGGAGGTTACACACTGCATCAGCAGCAATCGCCCTCTCATCCATTTTTCACAGATGAGTGGTGTGCATGGAAAATCGAGTATCAGCGCTCCTTCGTGTAAGTCCGAATTTATCTAATTTTACAGTTGAAGTAACCCGCTTTGTGGCTCGGCTTGGAGCTCGCGGACATGTAATTTAAAGATGAAGCCCTTCCATAACGAACAAATGCCTTTCTGATAGCGACTACCATTTGAATTTGTTGAACGCTTTCGTGACGCTCTTCGTAAAGTAAATACCCTTTCTTTGAATCTTTTCTATTTTTTCGAAGTACTTGGTGAGGGTCCCAGGCGTGTGGATAACACCCTTGAGTTGGTAATACGATACTTTTCTAACCGACCTCCTTCGTACAGTATCTACTCTTAATTACTACCACTCCAATCCACCTAAGTCTGGAAACTATTTTCCCTTAACCAGATTTATACAGAATCTCTGCCTTAAAGTGCTCTGGATTTATACCCCAAAATATTTCATGGCCGTGTCTGATCCCATTGATTGATCGTCGGTAGTATAGCTACACTATTCTAATGACTGATCACTGATTGTGTCCCGCTTATTTGGTCGTATTATATTTTGTATCTAGAGTTGGTCATCTATAATTGCTTCAGCATTTAGCAACAATCTTTCAAAGCTCAGGCATCACTCCTGTAGAATACCAAGGGAATAAATGCATATATTCTTAGCTGGTTAGTAAGGAACATGACGGCGAATTCTACGACGTTTTCCTATACATCTCGCAGCATCGTACCAGTCGCTTGTAATTTCTAATGCTCCGTCTCCCTAAAAATTCATGACATAACAGGGAACTCCGACCTTCGTAAGCAAAGCATCTTAGTCTTCTGAACAAAAATTAAAAAAAAAAAATAAAAAAAAAATCCAAGCCAGCCAATTTACTGGAAGCGCAGTCATTATTTTAAGTTGCAGATTCCATCATACTTTACACCCAGTCTCTGTTATCGCTCTGATAAAAATCAGTTTTTAATAAACCAAGTTTTTAAATCGGGCCAAAAAAGTTTAAAAAATTCCTCCTACCCCTGTGCAGGTTTCTAAGCCTATATGAATCGTCCTGAAAACTTGTGACAGAAACTTTTTAATGGCTACGAAAATACTTATAGGATTTAAAAGAGAGCACATGAGGCGCATGCAATAGATGTATTAGGAAGAAGGTGAACTCGTATTTCTACATTAATTATGTATTGTATGCGTCTCACGTGTTCCGTTTTAAATCTTACAGTAGCTTCATTCACAATCACAAATTTTAAGGACAATTTGTATGGGCTTAGGAATCTTTATAGAGCTGGGAGAAATTATTTTAAATTTTTAGTCCGATTTAAGAACATGGTAGATTAAAAGACAATTTTTTAAAAATAATGTTTTCTGAATTTTAGTCTTATTTGTGATAAATTTTTAAGTGTATTTCTAACATTCTAATAGATTACAACAGAAAAATGTGGTAAATTCCAGTTTTATTTCAGTTTCTCTTCACCTGAGTCAACCATACATTACTCTCTCCAACGTATATCTCGCGAAAATAGCGTGAAGGCAAAAATCAGAGATTCTAGTTCTCACGGGAGCGTCCCAGCAAATCAAATATCGATTAAACAGCTATGTAGTTAATGAGTACCAAGCCACCCAACAATGTACATTCAGAGATCTGCTGTGATAAGCAGGAGCACTCGTCAAATTTTACAATGATAAAATTATCGTTCACAGTTCTCGACGGGCATAAAAGAAAACGGGTATGTAATTTCCTGTGTTCACCTGTTCAGTAAGAGCTCCACGTCTTCTCTCATCGTTGTCTTACTACAGGTACTGCTAGTACTACATTTTGCTGCTCTAAAACACGACTTGTTCCTAAGTTCTCAACGGTCCTTTCACTGCTGTTAGCAAAATACGACGCTGCAAACTAAGCGAAAGATTCAGCCACTCTTAGCGGAATGTAGCACAGCTTCTTTGTTTTCAAGCTATCAAGTTTTCTAAGTCACCTACGTAGGGAAGATAAGACACGCTGGTTGCGCGTGGTGTTTAATTCTGCGGTAGTCGCTTATCATCCTGGTGGTAGAAATTGTGATAGTATCTGCCTAGCAAGGGGAGAGGTCGTAGTGTATAGTTCTTAATCGCCATACTTTCGGATAATGGCTTAATTTAAGTTCCAGACGCTTCACAATGTCTAACGCTGATGAACCAAAACATTATTACTACCCGTTTAATAGCGCGTTGTTCGACGTTCGGGACGCAATACAGCGACACCCTGCGTGGCATGGCTTATTGATAGTCCTTTGTAGGTGTCCGAAGGTATGTAGCACCGGATGTCTACAGACATATCACACAATTACCGAAAATTACGGGAGAGTAGTTTCTTAGCTCACAGCTGGCACCCGGTAGCGTCCCAGATGTGTTCGATCTAACTCTTATCATGCTAATTCTGCGCCTCCGCCATTAAGTGAGTTCATTATCTTGTTCCTCACACCATTTTAGCACGAATCTGGCCTTGTGACACGGGTATTTATCCTGCTGAGAGATGGCATCCCATCGGGAAAGACATCAAGGATGAGCAGTTGCAAGTGATTCGCAATAACGTTCATGAAGTCCACACACTCCGTTACTACCTCAGGTTAGGTGGAAGCTCCGGGAACATCACCCATAGCATAATAATCTCACCAACAGCGTGCATACATGGTGCAGTGCGTATTTCGAGCAACTGTTCGCCTGAATGCCGTGTCTACACCGACCTGGCGTAACAATAAACGGCATTCATCCGGCCTGGCGACACGTTTCCATTGATTCACCGTCCAGTGCCGATGAGCTTGTGCCCACTGCAATTACGAGGGGCGTTAATAAGTAATACAACACATTTTTCTTTTCTGAAGCCAGGTTGGTTTTATTCACTATTCTGATACAACATACCATTCCCCACTCTTTTGGCTACATAACT
This sequence comes from Schistocerca gregaria, assembly GCF_023897955.1. NCBI lineage: Eukaryota > Metazoa > Arthropoda > Insecta > Orthoptera > Acrididae > Schistocerca > Schistocerca gregaria. Next base: position 312,006,650 of record NC_064927.1, read on the forward strand.
CTATTTTTCAACATGATCTCCGTTCACTGCGACGGCCTTATGCCGTCTTACTGGGGAGGGTACCACTCCACTAGTCGAAATTGGAGCCAACATCTTGCTGCATCAATAACCTACCCATCATCCCAGTTCTGCTTCCAGCGGAGTGCAACCTTCACTGGGCCAAACAGAAGGAAATTGGGAGGCACGCAGGAGATCGGACAGGTTTGCGCAATCTTGTTGCGATGATGACAAACGCCTCGCCCAACGACTCGACGCGCTTTTGTTCACTGTCAGGTCTCCGTAGACGTTCTGCAAACGCCTATGAATATCTGCGAAGCTGTGGTTTTGCGCCAAAAGAAACTCAATGACAGCTTTCTGCTTCGAACGCACCTCTTCGACAGACGCCATTTTGAAGGCTACGTGTAGCACCGCCACCCATCGAAACTTCATGAAACTATAGAATCTGAAGCAGGAATAGTCCACCATGTTCCACACCAAAATTCGTATTTTTTCAGCCGCAATTGGCCGAGAAAAGAATGTGATGCATTACTTATTGAACTACCCTGGTACAATTGACGATGTCTTTGCGTCAACAGGGAAAAGTGTAGGGTTCGTTTGCTGCGGAATCTCATGTTCAGCATCGTAGTTTTACCTTCAACTATTTTCCGTAGACGCCCACGACAGTAGCACGCAAACAGCCGACCAGCTTCCCTCTTTCTGAGATGCTCTTTCCCAGGCACCTGGCAGTAACAGTCTGTCCTTCAAAAGTTACGAAAGTCATTTGATTTCACCATCCCATTTGTGGCCTGCATCGTCGCTAGAATGACTCCATATTCAACTCTGTTTCGCTTATATACTTTCCTTACCGCGGTTCATCACCACCAAGCAGCAGCAGTCAATCTCGCGCTTGGCGACGGTTATGTTGTTTTGGCTCATTACTGAATGCAATGAAAAAATGTGAAGTCCTGAGGAAGTTAAGCTCGACGCCGGCAGAGGATTGTATCCTCTCCTTTCGTTGTCAATTCTCACACAGTAATTTCAAGACACTCCAATCCACAAGCACTCATCACAGACGACGTCCGCAGCTCGTGGTCTAGTGACATCGGCAGGGTAGCTCAGCATCTTCGGTCAGAGGGCCGATTGTCCTCTGTAATAAAAAAAAAATAAAATGAGTAAAGGAATCAACGATGTACATGTACATGGATACTCCGCAAATCACATTTAACTTCAACGGATGCCATGTGACGTCCGCTCAGACCAAACGCAACGAACTATTCTGAACAAACTGAAAAATAATTTTAAAAAAGTGGCTAGCGTTGCTGCCTCTGGATCACGGGGTCCCGAGTTCGATTCCCGGCTGGGTTGGGGATTTTTCTCTGTACGCGGACTGTGTGTTTGTTTTGTCCTCATCATTCGTGAAAGTGGCTAAATTGGACTGTGTACAGACTGGGATTTTGTACGGGCGCTGATGCCCGCGCAGTTGAGCTCCTCACAAACCAACCACTGTCACAGCCCGCTACACTCAAACGGTCACACTTATAACCTAGCACTCACTCTTCGTAAGGGAAAGATAGCCAATGAATCCGAATAAAGAAAGTCGTTTTTATATAGGCGACTTTACCTCAGGGGACATACGAGACGGCAGTTCCACACGACATGTACAATGAAATATTTTTTCTAGCACTGAATAATTCAAACATGCTGACCTGAAGCTTCAGTTCGTTTGGAGTCCGAATCATCAGTCCTCCTAACACGCATTTCTTCTCTGTAAGCCATGTCAGTGATCCAGATAATGACGATCACTGACGATAGTGCTCGTCAGTCTTTAACAACATGACAGTCATTCAGTGTCTTTCGTCCAGATCCACTGTAAGATGGTTCAAAGACATGACACGATGACCTTTAGCATTGCCTTTCAGAATAAGGTATACATCCTGAAGACAAGTACAATTTCAGCTTTTAATACTGTTCAGCATTTTTCTTTTTGCAGATTACCGCCGGTCGGGGTGGCAGAGCGGTTCTAGGTGCTACAGTAGGGAACCACGCGACCGCTACGGTCGCAGGTTCGAATCCTGCCTCGGGCATGGATGTGTGTGATGTCCTTAGGTTAGTTAGGTTTAAGTAGTCCTAAGTTCTAAGAGACTGTTGACCTCAGAAGTTACGTCCCATAGTGCTCAGAGCCATTTGAACCATTTTGCAGATTACCCATAACACCACTTGGTCTCACAATCTACGAAATAGACAAACTCAGCCACTTGCTGTTCCTATCATTCTTGAAGCAGGATTGATAACTGGAAGCAGCTTCGGGATCCAAACTTGGCATGCTTTAGGTTTTCTTCGCACTTCTTCTTTATTCAAAGATGTATAATATTCAAGTTGAATTCAATAATAAACTTATTAGGCTTACAGGTAATTTTGTGCTTTCGGTAAAAAGCTTCCAGGAATGTGACTGCGTTGTCATATTTCCATAGTGATCGATATTTCGGCCAGTGTTCCAAGGACACTTCATTTGGTCCTGGGAGGATGGGAATCGTATTTACTACTTGTCCAAAGCCATCATAAATATTGTGTACTAGAGCTCATCCTACTGTTATTAGAGTTCATCAAGAAAGTTTTTGGTTCCAAACTAAGAGTACACGATCAAAATAAGCTCCTCTACATGGAATATACGAAAAACAAGAAATCTAGGAACAAGAGGGTCATTTTGTCTCGGTCAGTGAAACCCATCTGTAAAAATATCCCACCTTACACTGTTCTTACAATATTTAATCTTTCGTTCCTCCGATGTGATTAAGCGATTTTTTCTTTCCTTTTTTTTTTTTTTTTTTTTTTTTTGCAAACTCTTTTTTCAGTGACTGCCTACATCATTTACACAGGAATTGTTTCCTTTCTCCTACCTTAAAACTGCATCCAGCATTACACACGTTATTCGTAGATCATCGCCTCAGGGATTCGTCGGTGTATTTATAGGTTAGTCCGTCGCCCAACACATGTATTATTAGGTTGGTGCAAAAGTTCGTAGCGTTTAAGTTTTTCTTGTTGGTATTCCGGTTGCTGTGGGTTTATTTATCTATTGTCTTCTTTTATTTGTAGTCCAATGTTGTTATTTGAGTTAACGTATTGCCATTTTGTCATTTGGAGATCGTAAGTGGAGTTGTGTACGGTAGAAAATAGAGTGCCAAGTGGAGAAATCGAAACAATTCCGACATATTCTTCTGTATGAGTTCAGTACCGTGGTGGCAGCGGCAGAGTCAACCAGAAACATTTGCGCCATGTCTGAGGATAATGCTATTGGACAGAAACACGGCAGTGTTTTTCTCCTTTTAAGGAGGTTCGTTTTGACATTAGGGGCTCTCCAGTCCGGGGTACTTCAAGAACTTGCAAATGCGATGAACTGTGATCATTCCACCATTGTGCGACATTTGCCTGCAAGGGGGAACGTTTCAAAGTTGGGTGTTTGGGTACCGCATGCTCTAAGCCAAAATCACAAAAATCAGTGGGCGACCATATGTGCATCTTTGCTTACTCATCACCATCTGGCTCGCGATCAACACCGACCATTCCTATTCTGTATTGTTACTGGTGGTGAGAAATGGCGTGTTTATGCTAACGTAAGGAAAAGAAATGAATTCTTGAGCCCAAACACAGAAGCAACTCACCGTACAAAGACCTATGCGCGACAAAAGATAATATTATGCATCTGGTGGAACTGCAACGGTGTGATGTAGAACGAATTGCTTCCCAGAGGTGTAACCATCACTGCTGACATATATTGTCAACAACTGAGACGTCTTTCAGACGCAGTCCAAGAACAACGACCAGGAAGACTGCGTGAAGTGATGCTACTCCACGATAACGCCCATCCTCATTCTGCTAGACTGACGGTACAGGAGTTGGGCAGGGAAGTCACTCCGCACCCACCTTATTCAGCTGATCTTGCGGCCTAAGATTTTCACCTCTTCCGCTCTCTAACTAACAACTTTCGAGGAACTTCCTTTACGGATAAAAACGCTCCCCGAACATGGTGCCACGAGTTCTTCGCCATAAACACACGCGGTTTCCACAATCGCGAAATCGAAAAGTTGCTCCTGCTTTGGCAGACTGTTGTAAATAGTGAAGGAGAACATATTATTAATGACTAAAGTCTCCGTTATGTGTATCTGTTGTGTTTCTTGAATTTATGGAAAAACGCTGCGAACTCATGAACCAACCCAATATTTCTGCCTCTTTCGGATCATAAGGGAAATTCATGATTATGCAGTGCTTTTATTGAAAGCTGCCTGATCTGTGATGTAGAGCTATCTCGAGTTAACCTTAGCTTTCAAGTCTAATATTAACAACTTTTAGCACAATGTGACAGGCTAGAGAATCCAATAATTCACGTTGTTTCAAAACAAGAACGACTTGTGGCAATAACCTGTTAGCTTCAGAAGTTCAAAGGCCTGGCCCTGCCAAATGTACAACCGTTAACCCTTCCTTGTTAACCCCACATCCATCTGTGTTAGTCTGCAGTTGAGAAGAGCGGGCTGACTCATCAGGCCATGTTAGAATCTCATCAGTCCTGCAGACAACCAATAAAGCAATGATGATTTAACTCCCCTTTCTGTCTATCCATGATCATTTTGATAGTAAGATCCAAAAGGGCTGAGAAACATTTTGAAGAAAGAAAGCCAACAGTTTAATGTTACGTCGACATCCAGATAATTAAAGGCGGAGCGTTAACCGGGACACGAACGCAGACTTAATGAAGAAACAAACTCGGGATATAACTCAAGGAATTTTGGGAGAAAAGCACGTAAACTTACATCCAATTCAGTGTGCACTTTCGGTCACTGAAACACTTCGAGCCAAGGAACAATGTAATTTACACTATTGGCCATTAAAATTGCTACATCAAAAAGAAATGCAGATGATAAACGGGGGTATTCATTGGACAAATATATTATGCTAGAACTGACATGTGATTACATTTTCACGCAGTTTGGGTGCATAGATCCTGAGAAATCAGTACCCAGAACAACCACCTCTGGCCGTAATAACGGCCTTGATACGCCTGGGCATTGAGTCAAACAGAGCTTGGATGGTGTGTACAGGCACAGCTGCCCCTGCAGCTTCAGCACGATACCACAGTTCATCGAGAGTAGTGACTGGCGTATTGTGACTAGCCAGTTGCTCGGCCACCATTGACCAGACGTTTTCGATTGGTGAGAGATTTCGAGAATGTGCTGGCCAGAGCAGCAGTCAAACATTTTCAGTATCCAGAAAGGACCGTACAGTACCTGCGACATGCGGTCGAGCATTATCCTGCCGAAATGTAGGGTTTTGCAGGGATCGAATGAAGGGTAGAGCCACGGGTCGTAACACATCTGAAATGTAACGTCCACTGTTCAAAGTGCCGTCAATGCGAACAAGAGGTGACCGAGACGTGTAACCAATGGCACCCCATACCATCACGCCCGGTGGTACGCCAGCATGGCGATGACGAATGTGCGTTCACCGCGATGTCGGCAATCACGGATGCAACCATCATGATGCTGTAAACAGAATCTGGATTCATCCGAAAAAATGACGTTTTGCCATTCGTGCACCCAGGTTCGTCGTTGAGTACACCATCGCGGCGCTCCTGTCTCTGATGCAGCGACAAGGGTAACTGCAACCATGGTCTCCGAGCTGATAGTCCATGCTCCTGCAAACGTCGTCAAACTGTTCGTGCAGATGGTTGTTGTCTTGCAAACGTCCCCATCTGTTGACTCGGGGATCGAGACGTGGCTGCACGATCCGTTACAGCCATGCGGATAAGATGCCTGTCATCTCGACTGCTAGTGATACGATGCTCTTGGGATCCAGAACTGCGTTCCGTTTTACCCTCCTGAACCCACCGATTCCATATTCTGCTAACAGTCATTGGATCTCGACCAACGCGAGCAGCAATGTAGCGATACGATAAACCGCAATCGCGATAGGCTACAATCCGACCTTTATCAAAGTCAGAAACGTGATGGTACGCATTTCTCCTCATTACACGAGGCATCACAACAACGTTTCACCAGGCAACGCCGATCAACTGCTGTTTGTGTATGAGAAATCGGTTGGAAACTTTCCTCATGTCAGCATGTTGTAGGTGTCGCCACCGGCGCCAACCTTGTGTGAATGCTCTGAAAAGCTAATCATTTGCATATCACAGCATCTTCTTCCTGTCGGATAAATTTCGCGTCTGTAGCACGTCATCTGTTGGTGTAGCAATTTTAATGGTCAGTAGTGTACTTAGTAACCTTTGCACTCAAAACACCACTTTCGTCTTAGCCTTATAGATCCCAATATCAGGTTGTTTGTACGGAGTTAAGTGGCGAATAACACGCTATAGGGCTAGATGTTTTGTTGCTAATTATGAGCACCTATCGCACAGGCTGTGCCTGATATCCTACCCACCCCGTAAGCAGTAAAGACGCCGCCAAAAGACGTAAAGAAATAGTCAGAAATAAATCTTACGCTGCGATGACAAAAATCATGGGCTACCTCCTAATATCGTGTCGGAACTCCTTTTGCCCGATGGACTGCAGCAACTTGACGTGGCATGGACTCAACAAGTGGTTGGAAGTCCCCTGTAGAAATATTGAGCCATGTTGTCTCTATAGCCAACCATAAATGCGAAAGTCTTGCCGGAACAGAATTTTGTGCACGAACGTATCTCTCGATTATGTCCCCTAAATGTTCGATGTGGTTCATGACAGACAATCTGGGTGGCCAAATCATTCGCTCAAATTACTCACAATGTTGTTGGAACCAATCGTGGACTATTTTGGCCCAGTGAACGTTTAGACAGTCATTGACTTTCCTTGAGCGGTACCACAACGACGATGATGATTTCTTAATCCAAATTGTTACGGGCGATGAAACATGGGTGGCCTATGTCACACCAGAATCAAAGCAACAGTCCACGGAAGTTGAGCAGGGGCATCGTTTTGCTGCAAAACAATGCCCGTCCGCATGTGGCGAATCAGACCAAAGATCTCATCACATCTTTTCTATGGGAAACTCTAGATCATCCTCCGTACAGCCCCGATCTTGCGCCCAGTGACTACCATCTGTTCCTGCACTTGAAGAAACACCTGGGCGGTCAGAGTCTTCAAGACGATGACGAAGACAAAACAGTGGTGATGTAGTGGTTAACGAGTCAGGCAGCAGACTTCTATGAGGAGGGTATTCAAAAACTGGCACAACGTTATGACAAGTTCCTCAATATTGACGGAAATTATGTAGAAAAGTACATTAAGGTACAGGCTTTCATGTAGAAATAAAATTATTAAGATATCTTAGCACGTCTCTTTTTTATTTTCAAAACGGTACACGCCTCGTACCATTCCGTGTTCAAAGGCTGTTAATTTCCGTCGTGCCGCCTTAATCGCGTCGGAAACTTTTTCACATGTATCATCGGAGTACAAATGACAGCTCCGCCTCTGCACTGCCTTTTTATTACTTGTGTATGCGATACTAACGCCATCTGTATATGTGCATGTTGCTATCCCACAACTTCTGTGATCTCAATGTATTACGAAAATCACCAAGGCTGTAAATACCGGTCTTAAAAGCCTGCGCTGTACATTCCCCAGTTCGATTCGAACAGTTCTGATCACGACGGCGGCAGGTCCCGGCTGGCGGCAGCAGCGCGCCAGCCACCGTGCAGCGCGGGTGCCTTGACCTCGGCTACGACCGGCTCTCCGCGCGGTCTGGTCTGCGGCGCCGCGGAACAGTCTGGGGGCACGCCCGCCGCTTCGTCGTCGGTAGAGCGGCACTGTGTGGGGGAAGCGCTCGCCGCTCCGGCAGATTAGATACTGGCAGCGCTCTCCGCGGCGTTACTGCTGGGCGCGCCGCTCGGGGAGCTTGCTTTGTCAGACGCCGGCCCTGGCAGCACTCAGACGCGCGGCGCTGGCGATGACTCCATCTCAAACTTCCTGTTGCTTGTGGCTCGACAAAACGTGGCCAACTGCGCCCGGCTGGTCTTATTCCTTCGCACCTTTGTCCCCTCTCTACAGGGTGGTCCATTGATAGTGATCGGGCCAAATATTTCACGAAATAAGCATCAAACGAAAAAAACTACAAAGGACGAAACTCATCTAGCTAGGAAATGCAACACATATTTTTTCTCGGCCAGTGTTGAAAAAATGGGGAATTTGCTGTGGAATACTCCCGCTATAGCCCCTTTAGTTTCGTGGAGTTCCGATAGGTGGCAGTGCTATACAGCGCCTTCAAAATGGCGTCTGTAACGGAGGTGCGCTGTAAGAGTAGTTCATTTCGGCGGAAAAGCAGAGCAACGCAGATATTCGTAGGCGCTTGAAGAATGTCTACGGAGACCTGACAGTCAAAAACAACACAGTGAATCATTGAGCGAGACCTCTGCCATCATCGCAACAAGGTCGCGCAAACCTCTCCCATCTTCCGCGTGCCAGCTAGCCGAACACAGCTGTGACTCCTGCAATGTTGGAACGTCAGGACACTCTCATTAGAGGTGATCGACGGATCAAAATCAAACTCCTCTCTGCTCAACTGGGCGCCTCTGTTAATAGTGCTGATACACTAGTCCACCAGTTGGGTACTCAAATATAAAAGCTGTACGCCCACTGGTTTCCTCATCGTCTAACAGAAAACCATATAGAACAAGGAAGGTGCATCTGTGCTGAGCTGCTTGCGCTTTCCGGAGCTGATCGTGACAGTTTCTTGTCGAACACCTTCACAGGCGATGAAACACACGTTTATCACTTCGGACAGGAATCAAAACGACAATCCACGGAGTAGCGCCACACCATGTCTCCTCCGAAGAAAAAGTTCAAAGCCGCAATCTCAGCTGGTAGAATCATGGCGACAGTTTTGTGGGAATCTGAAGGAGATACTCGGTTTGATGTCTTTCCTCATTGTGCAACGATCGGTTCTGAAATGTATTCTGCTACCCTCAGGAAACCGTAGGAATCACTTCAGCGTGTTAGTCGCCACAAAAATACAAACTAACTTCCCCTTCTCTATGACAAGGCAAGGCCTCGCACAAGTCTGCGTAACCGAGAGAAGCCCACGAGATGGACTGTTCTTTTTCATCCTCCCTTCAGGTTGCATCTCATACATTACGACTTCCATGTGATTGTGCCAATGAAGGATAAACTCCGCGGAAAGTAGTACGTGGACGATTCAAATGGCTCCAAACACTATGGGACTAAACATCTAGCAGAGCGGTCCAAGACGCTGCAGTCATGGACTATGCGGCTGCTCCCGGCGGAAGTTCGAGTCCTCCCTCGGGCATGGGTGTGTGTGTGTTTGTCCTTAGGATAATTTAGGTTAAGTAGTGTGTAAGCTTAGGGACTGATGACCTTAGCAGTTAAGTCCCATAAGATTTCACACACATCTGAACATTTTGAACTTAACATCTGAGATCATCAGTCCCCTAGAATTCGAACTACTTAAACCTAACACTCGGTCCCGAATAAGAGCCTCGGTCCGACCACAGTTTTAATCTGCCAGGAAGTTTCATATCAGTGCATCCTCCGCTGAAGAGTGAAAATCTGATTCTGGAAACACCCCCCAGGGTTTGGCTAAGCCATGTCTCCGCAATATCCTTTCTTTCAGGAGTGCTAGTTCTGCAAGGTTCGCAGGAGAGCTTCTGCAAAGTTTGGAAGGTAGGAGACGAGGTACTGGCAGAAGTAAAGCTGTGAGGACGGGGCGTGAGTCGTACTTGGATAGCTCAAACGGTAAAGCACTTTCCCGCGAAAGGCAAAAGTCCCGAGTTCGAGTCTCGGTCCGGCACACAGTTTTAATCTGCCAGGAAGTTTCATATCAGCGCAAACTCCGCTGCAGAGTGAAAATCTCATTCTGGAACCTAAGGACATCACACACATCCATGCCCGAGGCATGATTCGAACCAGCGCCCGTAGCACCAGCGCGGTTCCGGGACTAAAGCGCCTAGAACCGCTCGGCCACAGCGGCCGCCTACGTGGATGACGGGGAGGTTATTTATGCAGCAAGACGTTAGCTCCGACATCGACCAGCAGAGTGCTACAATTCGGGCAGTCAGGCCCTCATAGTGACGTGGCGTAATCCAATCGCATTGAACGGAGATTATTTTGAATAATAGGGTTCTGTAGCCAAAAGAGTGGGGAATAATATGGTGTACTGGAATACTGAAAATTACCTGCTTTCAGAAAAAAGGTGTTGCGCTACTTATTAAACGCCCCTCGTACATAGCCAGAGTTTTTATTTATCTTCGCAAGAGAAAACAGAGCTGTGAAACTTAGGATGCTCTATTCAGATATGATGCCTTCCAAATAACATACACACTTATCAGCCAAAACATTACCAGCGGCTCATTAATACCGTGAGGGTCTACTTTTGGAATACATCCTGCGTGGCATGGATTCAGAAATTCTTTGGTAGATTTCCGGAGGTATGTGGCACCAACTGTCTAAACGCGGCCGACGAAATCCTCGTCAATTTACGAACTGGTGGTTCGTGGTCGAGCAGCTAGTTCCCGATAGCATCCCAAATGCATTTCATCGGGTTCAGATCAGATGAATTTGATAGAAAATGATCGTCTTCAGTTTACTATCATGTTCCTCAACCCACGGTATCTCGATTCTGGCCTTGTGGCAAGAACAGTCATCCTGCTATAATGTGCCAACGCCGCAAGGTAAGATATCAAGAATGAAGGGATGTAGGTGGGCTGCAATTGTGTTCACGTAGCCCGCATCTCGTGGTCGTGCGGTAGCGTTATCGCTTCCCACGCCCGGGTTCCCGGGTTCGATTCCCGGCGGGGTCAAGGATTTTCTCTGCCTCGTGATGGCTGGGTGTTGTATGATGTCTTTAGGTTACTTAGGTTTAAGTAGTTTTAAGTTCTAGGGGACTAATGACTATAGATGTTAAGTCCCATAGTGTTCAGAGCCGAGAGCCTGTTCACGTAGTCCAGCACTGTCATGGTGCCTTCGATTGCTACCAGTGGTCTCACAGAATCCCTAGTGAACGTCTCACATAGCATAATACTGCTCCCATTGGCCTGTGTCCATGGCCCGGTGCTTGTTTGGCGAAGCTGTTCGTCTGGATGACGGCATATGCGGATGCGACCATCGACCTCGCGTAACAATAAACGTGATTCATCGGACCAGGCGACACGCCCCCATTGACCCACGCCTCTACGATGATCCCGTGCATTGAAATCGTAATTGACGACGTCGTTGGGCCAACTTAGTAACACATAATGGGTCGTCTGATGCAGAGTCTCAAATTCTACAAAATGCCCTCCTTAATAGCGTGCTCCGAAACACTTTAGCCTGCAGCAGCATTGTACTCTGCCGTCAGATCTGCCACAGATAGTTGCGTATCCTGCTTTACACAGCGGCAAGGCTCCGATCTTCGCGTTATGTGTTGACGCGTTGACACCCTTCACCTTATCACCTACTCGTTTCTCTGCCGTCCTCCAAGCATTTTCCATAGATACTCGCGGCAGTAGGACGAAAAACCTGATGAACTTCACCGTTTCTGAAATGCTCGCTCCCAGGCGACAGGCTATAATAATCTGCCGTGTTTCTTGTCAGAGGCCTTTATGTCAATAGTTTTCCCCATTTTCGATCCGTGCAGTTGCTAAAATGATTCCCCATTCGTCCCTGCTACGCTTATTTACTTCCCTTACCGCGTCACTTTCCCGCAACGGCACCAGACACTGGTTCAAAAAATGGCTCTGAGCACTATGGAACTTAACTTCTGAGGTGATCAGTTCACTAGAACTTAGAACTACTTAAACCTAACTAACCTAACGACATCACACACGTCCTGCGACACGTCCTGCGACGTAGCGGTCGCGCGGTTCCAAACTCTAGCGCCTAGAACCGCTCGGCCACCCCGGCCGGCCCCGACAGTGGTCATAATGTTTTGGTTCATCAGTGTAGATGGATTTCTATATCTGTGCCTGTTGTTGTTGTAGAGGTCTTCAGTCCAGAGACTGGTTTGGTGCAACCCTCCAGGTTACTCTGTCCTCTGCAAGATTCTTCACCTCCAAGTAACTAGTGAACTTACATTTTCTTGAATCTGCTTAGTGTATTCATCTCTTGGTCTCCCTCTACGATTCTTACCCTCCACGTTGCCCTCCAATACTAAACTGGTGATCCCTTGATACCTCAGAACGTGTCATACCACCCGATCCCTTCTTCTAGTCATCTGTGCACAAGTTCTTCTTCTCCGCAATTCTGTTCAGTATCTCCTCATTAGGTATGTGATCTACCTAACTGATCTTCAGCATTCTTCTGTAGCACCACATTTCGAAAGGTTCTATTCTCTTCTTGTCTAAAATATTTATCGTCCATGTTTCTCATTCATACATGGCTACAGTCCACACAAATACTTCCAGAAAAGACTTCCTGACACTTAAATCTATACTCGATGTTAACAAATTTCTCTTCTTCAGAAACGCTTTCCTTGCCATTGCCAGTCTACATTTTATATGCTCTCCACTTCGACCATCATCAGTTATTTTGCTTACCAAATAGCAAAACTCATCTACTACTTTAAGTGTCTCATTTCCTAATCTAATTCCATCTGCGTCACCTGATTTAATTCGACTACATTCCATTCTCCCCGTTTTGCTTTTGTTGGTGTTCATCTTATATCCTCCTTTCAAAACACTGTCCATTCCGTTCAGCTGCTCTTCCAGCTCCTTTGCTGTCTCTGATAGAATTAAAATGTCATCGGCAAACCTCAATTTTTTTTTGTTCTCCATGAAATGCCTACTCCAAATGTTTCCTCTGTTTCTTTTACTGCATGCTTAATATACAGATTGAATAACGTCGGGGATAGGCTATAACTCTGTCTCACTCCCTTCCCAACCACTGCTTCCCTTTCATGCCCCTCGACTCTTATAACTGCCATCTGGTTTTTGTACAAATTGTAAATAGCCTTTCGCTCCCTGTGTTTGACGCTTGCTACCTTCAGAATTTGAAAGAGAGTATTCCAGCCAACATTTTCAAAAGCCTTCTCTAAGTCTGCAAATGCTAGAAACGTAGGTATGCCTGTAGCCTGCAAACCTCTTGTACGGAATTACATGCAGAGCTCTGGTCATACATTGGTACATTCAAGATTTTAGGGTAAATGAAGAGAGGTCTCGCTGCCCTCCACTAATTTCCGTTCCGCAGTTATTAGACGGAACTTAGCTTGTTAGTTAAAAATAGTTTAGTCTGAAATATACAAGGAGCTACACCGTAGTCCTTTACAAATTACACACGTCAGCCCTCTGTGGGCCGAGACGTACTTCCGTTCACACTGGTGTCCGCAGGCTACCTGTCGCGTCGGCTCTCGACGCCCGGTCGGCAGTACTTGCGTGCACAAAGCACCTGGAAGTCCAGTTTCGCACACCCAAAGTTGCAGTATTCTCGACAGGGAGCAGATTATGCTGGACAAGGTGACCTGCCCAGTTTGTAAGATGCTACAAAGTGGCACTTGCTATGGCAAAGTCAGTTCTGGAAGTCAACATCTCCTTACGGTGTGTGGTGAGACTATTCCCGGTACCAATACCACTTCTCCTCCTTTCCTGTTACACCCGCGGCTGTTGCTGGCAAGAATAACAGGTAGTAAGTCTTGTTACGGTGTATTTCTCCGATTGTTTCGTAGTGGTCATTTCGCAGGGTGTACGTGGAATTCAGTTTGGAAATTTGCGGTAAGGTCTTATGGGACCAAACTGCTGAGGTCATCGGTCCCTAAGCCTCCATGCAACTTTAACTTACGCTATGGACAACACACACCCATCCCTGAGGGAGGACTCGAAACCCCGACGGAGGCAGCCGCGCGGACCGTGACAAGGCGGCTCAGACCGCAATAAAATTTTGTCCTGGGTTTCTAGAAAGTACGCCATCGGCATTTTACTAGCAAACTTTTCCGTGGTGCACAGATCACCTTTTGTAGCGTCTGCCACAAGTGTCTGTGAGCAGCTCAGTAACGTTTCCACGCTTACTAAACGATACCATGACCAAACGTGCCGCATCGTTTCAGGATCTACTCTCTTCTATTAATACAACATAGTAAGGATCGCAGAGTGACGAACAATACATAACAATAGGTCTAACGAGTATTTTGCATACCATTTGTTTCGTACATGAAGTACATCGCTATACGGAATGAATCTACGATGGCTCTCAGCCTGACAACTGTTTTTCGCGCTGATACTATTACAAAGCCGCTCCTGGCGCATACTCCAAGGTATTTTATTCTCATTACTGTTTCCAGTCATTTATCGACAATAGTTAATCAAATACGCGCAATACGTTACACTTATTTCCCTTCAGCGTCCACTGACAATCTCTACCGTTTCTCGCCTTTCATTGCGGTCTTTTTGTGTTATAGCCCTCCCACAGACAACAGCATCAAGCGCGGAACTCCTCGTGAAACTTTACAAGTTATTCACTGGGTCATTTATACATACTGTAAACAGTAACAGTCCTATAATGCTCCCTTGAGGTACTCGTGAACTTACACCCTGTCGATTTCGTCCCACTAAGAACGACATGTTGAGTTTAATCTGCTAGGAAATCCTGAACCCACTCACAAATCTGTTTCGAAACCCAATAAGCTCGTATTTTATTCACTTAGCGACAGTGTGGAACTGCATCGAACGCTTCTGAAACTCAGGGAACATGGCACCAAACTGGATCTCATGGACAAAAGAATTTCATAAGACCTCTGTTTGCGGATTCCATACTGATTCCTGTAGAGAAGATTTTCCTTCTCCAAAAAGATGGTACCACGAGATCATAAAACGTGTTCCACAATTTTACACTTGACTGACGTCCTAGCGGCAATGGCCTGCAATCTTGTCCTGTTGTCCAACGACATTTCTTGAAAAGGAGAATGATCTGTGCTTTTCTTCCAGTCGCTTGAATTCCTTCGTTGCTCCAATGGTCTACGACAAACTTCTACTGGAGGAATATGAATTCCTTCCGCATACTCTCTATAGAATCTTACAGATTCCTCATCGTGCCCATGTGGCTTTCCATTTTTGAGCTATTTGAATTGATTCTATATTTCGTGATCATTTATCACTGTATTTTTTATTTCGATGGTGGATTTTGTAGAATGAATTCAGTATATTCGCCTTTGTGCCTGGCGTCTTCCGTTTCGTTACCATTATGATACCGAGTGATTCATTTCCGAAAGATATTCAGGACAGCACATCATTCTCGATTAATAAAAAAGATACGAACGTGTGGAGTGTTTCCATAGATATGCCAGTGTCTCAACAAACTTCCGACTAATTGTATCCAGTGCGCTACACCGGGCGATGTTAGTGCAATGGGAACGCAAATAACTTCATATGTGCCCAAGGACGCGTAAAATGGCCACAACAGTTCTCAGTACACATAAACAATTTATCACATAGCGGCAGCAGCGCTATTAGATTTTTTACTGACCCTTCTGTTGTTCTCCCGGGAAGTATCAACTTGAACGATCATGCGAGAATGCATAAAAACTTGGGCAAAATCTCCTGTTTAGTGAATGGTACTTTCCTTGAAATTGCAAGAATACAATTCTGCGTCTAATTCAGAATACAGCCATACAAACTATCAACAGATGTCTGTACAATCGTGTTCTGCGCCGAAAATGGCATTCCGGTCAACGATGACGCCAGGGCACCTATCAAACGGGGTAGTATTTGCCGGGTAGTCCCACATTCACAGTCACTATACAGTATTTACAGTCACCGGCGGTGCAGTGTGGCACAAAGAAGACGCCTACCAGCCTCTCTGCGGTGGAGAGCCATAAGAAGAATGGAAGCAGGACAGTTGCAAGCTGATGAGACCCGATGGCTTAATGTGAGTCGTTCTGTTGTTTATCGGATGCGGCATCAATTTATAGAGACCGAAACAGTACTCCAAAGGCCGCGCGGGATTAGCCGAGCGGTCTGGGCGCTACAGTCATGGACTGTGCGGCTGGTCCCGGCGGAGGTTCGAGTCCTCCCTCGGGCACGGGTGTGTGTGTTTGTCTTTAGGATAATTTAGGTTAAATAGTGTGTAAGCTTAGGGACTGATGATCTTAGCAGTTAAGTCCCACAAGATTTCACAAACATTTGAACATTTTTGAGTACTCCAAAGGCGAGGGCAGGGCAGACCACGTGTGGGATCAGAAAGAGAGGATCGTTATTTGGATGTGAGGGCACGACCGCATCGCCTTAGTACTGAATGGCGCCTGCCATCCGACCTCGCTTCATCCACTGTACGTGCTGCATCGAGACAAACTGTGTACAGGAGGCTTCGGCAGAGTGGCCTTTATTGTCGGAGACCTGCTGTATGTGTACCTATGACGCGTCTTCGTAGAAGGAAACGTCTACAGTGGGGTCGTCAACAGACCAGACGGTCGAACAGTGGGCCAATGTTATTTTCTCAGATGAGTCCCGATTTGGTCTGGAGAGCGATTCTCGACCCATTCGCATCTGGAGGGAATATGGAACACGATTTCTGGACCCAAACATTATCGAAGGAGACTCGAGGAAATCCCTTTTGTTGTGGGCGGGCATTATGTTCACCACTTGAAAACGTCTTCATGAAATTGTGTGGGTTAATCGGCAAGGTTTAGTTGCTGTCAGGTATCGTGAGGAGATCTTGGAATCTCAAGTGCGCTTGTTGCGAGATAGTGTGGACCCAGAATTCATATTGATGGACGATAATGATCGAGCTCATAGAGCAAGAGCGGTTAATGTTTTCTTGCAAATGGAAGATATTGCACGCATGGTGTGGCCTGCTCGCCCTACCGATGTAAATCCCATAGAGCATGTCTGTGGTGCACTAGGGCGACAGTTTGTGTCATGTGAGCATGCACCAACCACTCTCCAAGACCTGCGAGCCGCTCTCCATGAAGAATGGGCGTTATTGCCTCAACATGAGATTGATGATGTCAATCACAGGATGCCCAGTCGTTGTCACACCTATACTGCTGTCAGAGGTGGTCACACCCCATATTGAGCACATTAACCAGTTGTCGGAATGTGTGTGTAAATCCGTTAAGTTGGAGAAAACGAAGAACATTTTTGCCTATCGTTATACATATTGCATTGTTTGCTTTTCTACTCTTTACATTGTTTCTTCTTTACTAACACCTGTTTATACTGTTTTGTGGGAAAATAAAACATGACATTGCAAAGTTTCCGTTTGTTGCTTTAATTTTGAACAGTGCCATAATGTTTTCCAAGAAGTACGACTACTACAACGTAAATGTTTGCTGCCCGATGGTGTATGTAATTAAATGGCAAAGAAATACATATCCTGCACCGACGGAAAGACACCCGCAAAGGAAATGGATGATGTTATGTGTCGCCGCTTGCAAGTAAAAGGAGGCAAGGAAACGGTTCTTCAAATCCACTAAGGTCATAGACAGTGTACAGGTCTTTTACGTGTGGTTCTGAAACGAATAGCCATTTGTAGATCACATTTCGCTCAACATCTGCGACTCACTGCGCATTTCTCTTTGTAAGGTGGTGTTTACGAGTCACATTACGTCCTCTAGGGGGCACACAGGAGGAACTCCGGGCGAATGGTGCGTTTAAAGCCCGGACGCTCTTGGGCGTGCCTCTTTCGCTTTGTTCAGCCTGTGCTTTATGGGCAGCGTCGCCCTGTGACATACGCTGCGCTTGAAACGACAGTGACGCCGCGCGCCGCTCGTACTGGTGAAAACACGCCGTAAGTTTCCAAAGTGGGCTGAACGTGATGGCCCTTACCGTTAGCTCATTGCCGAAAACAGCAATGTCTAACAGCGTTACCTCCAACTTACTGACATTTACATGTTGTTGCCGTGGTGATCTTCAGTCCAAATACACTACTGGCCACTAAAAGTTCTACACCAAGAAGAAATGCAGATGATAAACGGGTATTCATTGGACAAATATATTATACTAGAACTGACATGTGATTACATTTTCACGCAATTTAGGTGCATAGACTCTGAGAAATCAGTACCAAGAACAACGACTTCTGGCCGTAATAACGGCCTTGATACCCCTGGGTATTGAGTCAGACAGAGCTTGGATGGCGTGTACAGGTACAGCTGCCCATGCACCTTCAACACGATACCACACTTCATCAAGAGTAGTGACTAGCATATTGTGCCGAACCAGTTGTTCGGCCACCATTGACCGGAAGTTTTCAATTCGAGGGAGATCTGGAGAATGTGCTGGCCAGGGCAGCAGTCAAACATTTTCAGTATCCAGAAAGGACCGTACAGTACCTGCAACATGCGGTCGAGCATTATCCTACCGAAATGTAGGGTTTTGCAGGGTTCGAATGAAGGGTAGAGCCACTGGTCGTAACACATCTGAAATGTAACGTCCACTGTTCAAAGTGCCGTCAATGCGAACAAAAGGTGACCGAGAGGTGTAACCAATGGCGCCCCATATCACCACGCCGGGTGATACGCCAGTATGCCGATGACGAATATACGTTTCCAATGTGCGTTCACCGCGATGTCGCCAAACACCGATGCGACCATAATGATGCTGTAAACAGAACCTGGATTGATCCGAAAAAATCACCTTTTGCCATTCGTGCACACAGGTTCGTCGTTGAGTAGACCGTCGCAGGCGCTCCTGTCTGTGATTCAGCGTTAAGGGTAACTGCAGCCATGGTCTCCAAGCTGATAGTCCATGCTCCTGCAAACGTCGTCGAACTGTTCGTGCAGATGGCTTTTGTCTTGCAAACGTCCCCATCAGTTGACTCAGGGATCGAGACGTGGCTGCACGATGCGTTACAGTCATGTGGATAAGATGCGTGACATCTCGACTGCTAGTGATACGAGGCCGTTGGGATCCAGCACGGCGTTCAGTATTACCCTCCTGAAACCACCGATTCCATATTCTGCTAACAGTCATTGGATCTCGACCAACTCGAGCAGCAATGTCGCGATACGATAAACCGCAATTGCGATAAGCTACAATCCGACCTTCATCAAAGTCGGAAACTTGATGGTACGTATTTCTTCTCCTTACACGAGGCATCACAACAACGTTTCACCAGGCAACACCTGTCAACTGCTGTTTGTGTATGAGAAATCGGTTGGAAAGTTTCCTCATGTCAGCAGGTTGAAAAAATAGTGGTCAGCGCGGCTGTCCGTCACGCCAAGGGGCCCGGGTTCGATTTCCGTGTGTGTCGGATATTTTCTCTGCTCAGGGACTAGGTGCTGGGTGCCGTGTTGTCCTCATTATCATTTCATCATCACCAGTGAAAGGCAACGGGGAAACCACCACTGGAATCACTTGCCCAGACGCTCATGCGGTTGACGTCTCTAACGAGGCTTCCCCCTTGACAAGACCTGCCGTAAGGCATACACAAAGTTTAATGTTTCCAACATCAATCTGAATTTCTTACTGTAGTCCGGCATCCACAATTTTCACCCCTCTCCCCCAAACTTTGCTCCATTACTAAGTCAACTGTTCAGTGATGCCTCAACATGTGTCCGTCAGTCTATGCCTTGTTTAGTCTAGTTGAGTCATAAATTTACTTTCATGCCAGTTCGATTCATGTATTACCCAATCTACCAAGCAATCTGTTCGGTCAAGTAACTCCTCAATAGGCATCACAAGGCTGATGGCATCCTGTACCGATCCTCCCATCGAGGAAATATCCTTGGCAGCACCGGGAATCGAACTCGGGTCTTCCTTATGCCAGCTAGCTACGCTCGCCGCTCGACTGCAGAGACGGACATAGTATCGGTACTCCCCTGCGTAAAACGAAACTGACCTCCACATTTCACAAAAGGCGGACTCACCAGTATAAAAGGAGGCGACGAATACTGTATTATGAGCAGAGAAGCAATAACAGCAGAATGGGTGTGACCTCATTTCTAACGTGGGCTAGTCACTGGAGTCAGCTATGTAACAAATCCATCAAGGACATTTACACCCTTCTTAAGATGCCCAAGTCTACTGCTGAGGACGTACAGGGTGACAATTATTGAATAATATGAAATAAAATACTCATAACTTCTGCACGGTTCGTGCTAGGACGTTCAAACTGCACGGTTGGCCGCGATGCATGACGGGATTTAGTATGTGCATGCGTACGCGCCTTGTTATCGGCCATTTGCACGTGAAAATGTCACGGTACAGCGTGCTTGAGGGTATAAAGCTTGTGAAGGCATTCTATCCGAGCAATAACAGCCCAACTGCGGCTGTAGGGAAGTTTGCTACCGAGTTCAAGCTGAAGACAACAACAATCAAGAATTTGATTCGCAAGTTTGAGAGAACGGGTAGTGTTCATGATTACAGTGTTGGCAATGTCGATCGTCCAAAAAGGGTGAAAACAGCTGGAGACATCGAGAAGACACTCACTGTGTTTCAAACCAGCCCCAGGAAATCGATTAGACGAGCTGCGCCGCTGTGGCCGAGCGGTTCTAGGCGCTTCAGTCTGGAACCACGCTGCTACTACGGTCGCAGGTTCGAATCCTGCCTCGGACATGGATGTGTGTGATGTCCTTAGGTTAGTTATCTTGACGTAGTTCTAAGTCTAGGGGATTGATGACCCCAGATGTTAAGTCCCATAGTGCTCAGAGCTATTTTTTTAGACGAGCTGCACAACAGGCGCGAATCAACCGGGAGACACTACGACAAATTGTTGTTGAAGACCTGCACCTCTTCCCACACAAAATTCAAACCCAACAGCCATTAAGCCCCAGGTTGTCCACAGAATTGACGAACAGGTCTTTGATGTGAATATGGTTTGGTTTAACGACGAAGCCTACGGGTTCGTCAATAAGGAAAACTGGCGCATTTGAGGTACTGAGAAGTCGCATTTGGCAATCCAGAAGCCTCTTCACCCTCAATGGGTGACTGTGTGGTGTGCAGTGTCCAGGCACGGAACAGTCGGTACAATATTTCTTGATGGCACATTGGCTACCGAACGGTACGTGAAGGTTTTGGAAGATGATTTCATTCCCATCATCCAAAGTGACTCTGATTTCAACTAGATGTGGTTCCTGCAAGGCAGAGCTCGACCCCGTCGAAGCAAGAGAGAGTTTGATATCCTAGAGCAGGGGTTCCCATCAAAATTTTCTCGAGGACCCCCTCATCGAGCATGATTGGTACCCTGTCATATCACAGTATCAAGTACCCAAAAAAGCCAAATTAAGAGTATTTTTATACTTCTATTTTTGGTACTTAGAAAAATCATTGACATACTCATTATTGAAAAAATATTGAGGAGCCAAAACAAAAAATCCATTATCATGCGAAATATATTTAATATTTTTTTTTTATTCTAATAGCATCTTTCGGACCCCTCTGGCATTGCTCGCGGACCCCTGTTGGGAACCACTGTCCTAAAGGATCACTCTGCGGACCGCATTCTGGCTCTGGGGTATAGGCCTCGATTGGCCGCCATATTCTTCGGATCTGAACATATGCCATTTCAGTTTGTGAGGCTATGTTAAAGACAAGGTGTACAGCAATAACCCCAGAACCGTTGCTGAGCTGAAAACACCCATTCAGGAGGTCACCGACAGCATCGATGTTACTACTCTTCAGCGGGTCTAGCAGAAGTTCTCTACACGTCTGCGCCACACCATCGCCAATGATTACAGGCATATCGAACATGTCATAACCTAAATCCGAATATATGTAGTGACGTTTACATGTTGAATAAAGTTTGTAACTAATTTCCTTTTTTTTCATATAGTTAAATAATTGTCACTCTGTAATTCTGCAGTAGAAACGAGAAGGAACAACTGCAGCTAAACTAAGGCAGTCAAAGTTCATGTTTCACAGGCAGCGGCAATCGAGCATTGCAGAGGGTGGTTGTAAAAAATCGCGTGAAATTAGCGGAAAGATGTTGCCAGCAGCCCAGCCAGCCCGGTAGGGAGCCAAAAAGAATGGCGTGCCGTGGTCGAGCAGCTCCTCATCAACCACACATTACTGCAGTCAATGCGAGTGACGCTTGAAGTGTTGGAAATACAGGGTGTTTCAAAAATGACCGGTATATTTAAAACGGCAATACAAACTAAACGAGCAGCGATAGAAATACACCGTTTGTTGCAATATGCTTGGGACAACAGTACATTTTCAGGCAGACAAACTTTGTAACTACTGTAATTTCGAAAGTTTGTCCGCCTGAAAATGTACTGTTGTCCCAAGCATATTGCAACAAACGGTGTATTTCTATCGCTGCTCATTTAGTCTGTATTGCCGTTTCAAATACACCGGTCACTTTTGAAACACCCTGTAGCTGCGCTACGGGACAGAGGATTACAGGAAACGAGTTATTTGGAGTGATGAATCGCGCCATATCCTGTGGAAATCCGTTACACAGTTTGGGTTTGACGATTGTCTGGATTTGTAGTGGTAACAATGAAATACAGAGGAGGTGGTGTTACAGTATAGAGGTATTTTTCGTGATTAGGGTGTAGTCCCCTTATTGCGCTTAGGAAACGCTAAATGTGAAAGGATATGAACACACATTACAACATTGTGTATCGCGTCCAGTAGAGGAACATTTCAGAAACGATGACTGTATCAGCATAACAATGCTCTCTATCATAAAACAGGTGTGAGGCAATGGTTTGTGGACGACAACATTCATGAACTGGACTAGTCTGCCCAGAGTCGAGATGTGAACCCAATGTAACACATTTGTGATGTGTTAGAACGTCGTTTTGGCTCCTGGACCCTACTGACCACCATTACTACATTCTCTGGTTTCACATTTTGAGGGAGACTGGGCTACAATTCCTCCTCAGACACTCGGTCAGCCCATTAAAAGTGTCCCCAGCACAGTTCAAACCAAAGGGAAGTGTTGACAAACCCCTTATTAACGACCACTAGTACGTGTTCAAATGGTTCAAATGGTTCTGAGCACTATGGGACTTAGCATCTGAGGTCATCATTCCTGTAGAACGTAGAACTACTTAACCCTAACTAACCCAAGGACATCACACACATCCATGCACGAGGCAGGATTCGAACCTGCAACCGTAGCGGTCGCGCGGTTCCAGACAGAAGCGCCTAGAACCGTTCGGCCACAGCGGACGGTCACTAGTAGGTGTCCGGATATTTTTGATCAGGTAGTGTTTTTTGAATATTGAATTTAATCTATGACTGGGAAAATATAAAAATGTAATAAATGAAGCAGGCGAAAGGGAATACAAACGTCTCAAAAAAGACATTGACAGGAAGTGCAAAATGGCTAAGCAGGAATGGCTAGAGAACAAATGTAAGGATGTAGAAGCATTTATCACTAGAGGTAATATAGATACTGTCTACAGGAAATGTAGAGAGACCTTTGGAGAAAAGAGAACAACCTGTATGAATATCAAGAGTTCAGATGGAAAACAAGTCCTGAGCAAAGAAGGGAACACAGAAAGGTGGAAGGAGTACATCGAGGTGCTATACAAGGGAGGTGCACTTGAGGGCAATATTATGGAAAAGGAAGAGGACGTAGAGGAAGATGAGAAGGGAAATATGATACTGCGTGAAGAATTTGACAAAGCACTGAAAGGCCTAAGTCGAAACAAGGCCCCTGGAGAACACAACATTCCGTTAGAGTTACTGGTAGCCTTGGGAGAGCGAGCCATTATAAAACTCTTCCATCTGATGAGCAAGATGTACGAGACAGTCGAAATACCCTCAGACTTCAAGAAGAGCATAATAACCCCAGTTTCAAAGAAAGCAGGTGGTGTCATGTTGGAAAATTACCGAACTATCAGTTTAATAAGTCACGGCTGAAAAATACTAACACGAATCATTTACAAAAGAATGGAAAAACTCGTAGAAGCCGACCTCGAGGAAGATCAGTTTGGATTCTTGAGAAATGTAGGAACACGTGAGGCAATACTGACCCTACGACTTCCCAGAGAGGATAGGTTAAGTAAAGGCAAACCTACGTTTATAGCATTTGTAGGCTTACAGAAACGTTTTGACAGTGTTGACTGGAATACTCTCTTTCCAATTCTAAAGGTGGCAGGGGTAAAATGCAGGGGGCGAAAGGCTATTTACTATTTGCACAGAAAGCAGAGGGCAGTTATAAGAGTCGAGGAGCATGAAAGGGAAGCAGTGGTTGAGACGGGAGTGAGGCAGGGTTATAGCCTATCCCGGCTGTTACTCAATCTGTTTATTGAGCATGCAGTAAAGGAAACGAAAGAAAAATTTGGAGTAGAAATTCAAGTTCAGCGAGAAGAAATAAAAACTGAGGTTTGCCGATGACATTGCAATTTTGGCAGAGACAGCAGAGGACCTGCAACAGCAGCTGAACGGAATGTACAATATCTTGAAAAGAGGATATAAGATGAACGTCAACAAAAGCTAAACGAGGATAATGGAATGTAGTCGAATTAAATCAGGTGATGCTGAGGGAATTTGATTAGGGAATGAGACACTTAAAGTAGCAAATGAGTTTTGCTATTTGGAAAGCAAAATAACTGATGATGATCGAAGTAGACAGGGTATAAAAAGCAGACTGGCAATGGCAAGAAAAGCGTTTCTAAAGAAGAGAAAGTTGTTAACGTTGAGTATAGATTTAAGTGTCAGGAAGTCCTTTCTGAAAGTATTTGTATGGAGTGTAGCCATGTGTGGAAGTGAAAGATGGACGATAAATAGTTTAGACATGAAGAGTGAGTCATGCCGGCTCTGCGGCTATCGACATTTTTTTTAGAGATACTAACCTTTCGGCGCTTGTGAGTCGATCGCGAGGTGGCGCGGCAGTGAGAGGGTCGAGCGGCGAGCGCGAGTAAGTTTAGTTGGGAGGTGCAGAGAAGACGGTGCGATTGCCCAAGGAGGGGAGGCAACCTGGTCAGTGAAGAGGTGTTTTGAAAAGGCGTTGTACAGGTGACAGTTGTACCGACTGTGTCTTGAGATGGTCTGCGCAGTCAAGCAGTTGGTAGCTGTTAACTGATGAGGCCGTTAACCGATGACATCGTATTGGGAGATTGTGGTGGCGACCTACTTCTCTGATGCTGTGGAACGATTATTTCGCTGGACTGATAAGGTCACGTCTTTCTATTCATGGTTTTCACTGCCCATGCTCCTTCTGCCTGCAATATTGCAAGTATACCTCAGCTGAGACAAACTATTAGCGAGTGCTGAGTTATGAAAATCTCTTAGTAATCCTTTTGTGGTCGAATCCTACGCTATTTTTTTGCAGCATTTTGATGTAACTCTTGATGCTTGATGTCTAGTGGCGTCGGCGTTCTGCCATATCATCCCAGCTGCGGGGCTTATTGTGTATATTGTTTTAAAACTGAGTGTTTAGTTTGTTCCAGACAATCTGGTGGATCTTGAACGGTATGATGTACCAAGGTTGTGGGTTTTGGGGTTCACCTTTGGGTTCTCCATTGTTCTTGAATCTGACGGAATTGAACGTTCCGTTAAGACCCAGGTGCACCCAGTAACAGGCCTCTGAATTAACCGTTTGAGGGGGAGGAGCACCCGGGAAGTGAAGTCGGAAGCTCCTGCTGTATTCCGCGACCTCGGTTGGGTCGATAAATCGGGTCCGAACGGCAGAATCCGATGTGGTCCGTGTTGGCCGCTCCGCAGGACATTCATGTCCGCACTTGGCAGATGCCGTCAGCCGGGAACTATTCGTGAGAGAAGTGTCTGATATAGATTATTGCCTGTCTGGTTGAGAGTCCGTATGTAAGGTTACTTTTTCTTTTAAATGAATATATTTGGGCAAGATTTTACAACTCTCTGTAAGTGTACTAACGACAGCCCATTAGGGCGTGCAGTGTATTCTGTTTTCTATAAAAAGGTATTACCTTTCTCATTTGACAAGTTGTTAAACATTTGTTAGCAACTAAATCTAACTGATGGGCTTTACGTATAAATGTTCTCTGACTGCGAGTTTATTATTGTAAATGATATTTCTTCACTATTTGTTAATACAAAAAACAGTTATTTGCTGTTCATGTGCAATGTTACCCTTTTTTAAGGCACTGTCTTTTTCATTCGAAGAGTTGTTATATTTGATTGGGTACTGAAAGCCAACTGATAGGCTTCATGTACATATGTTCTCACTTGAAGTTTATGATAACTGTTATTTCTGTTTAGTGACTTTAATGAAAACTGCGAACAATAAAAGGTGAATGCTCCCGTGCTCTAAGGGCCAGTCCTTCCGCTTAGTCGTTGGGGCGTTTTATGATACACCGAGGTAATACCGGTTTCAAAGAGAATAGAAAGTTTTTAAATGTGGTGCTACAGAAGAATGCTGGAGATCAAACGAGTAGATCACGTAACTAATGACGAGGAACTGAATAGAATTGGGAAGAAGAGAAATTTGTGGTACAACATGACCAAAGGAAGGGATCGGTGGGAGGACACATTCTGAGACATCAGGGGATCACCAATTTAGTACTGGAGGGAAGCGTGTGGGGTAAATATCGCTGAGGTAGACCAAGAGATAAATACAGTAAGCACATTCAGAGGGATGTAGGTTGCAGTAGTTACTCGGAGACGAAGAGGCTTGCACAGGATAGAGTAGCATGGAGAATTGCATCAAACCAGTCTTCTGACTGAAGACCACAGCAACAACAACAATGTTTATTTGTGTATGTTAGAAGGCAAACAGCTATTTTGAGGACGGTCTTTGTATCTCCTCTTCCGCTGCTCACCTATTTGTATGCAACACTTAAAAGACAGACATAATTTAACTTAACGCAGCCTACACACTGGCAGAGTCAAGGTCTGTTTAATACAAAGATTAGATGACGATGGAATCTAAATTCCCAAGCCTACATATTCTGATAAACTGTAGGAGTTGGAAATTATTTTTACCTCTACTATTATGGTTGAGAATTGCATAACTGATCCTTAATTCGTTCTTGTGGGGACAAAGTTGGTATCCTAGACCCTCTCTAAGCTAGCCTTGCCAAATACGTTAATAACCACCCCGAGCCTGCGCTAAAGCGGAACAAACACACAAGCAAAAGAAGAAGAATCTATAAAGTAACTGATTAACCGGTGACAACAACGCTTAAATAACTTATCGGGAATGCAGTCGGCTAACGTCATTGACAGTCGCCAATATTTCGACATCCGATCATTTTCAAGACAAAGCCACAGAAAGATAACTGTGCGTGACCATTTAAACCATTGGTGGGCAGGGCTGCGCCGACACGGAAACCGACAGCTGGCGGATGTAGAAAGAAAACACACACAATAAGGCAATTAATGCCATTACACAAACAAAGATGACCAACTACAGACGTTATTAACAGTGAAACAACAACCAGCAGTGGCCGCTACGGTCGCAGGTTCGAATCCTGCCTCGGGCATGGATGTGTGTGATGTCCTTAGGTTAGTTAGGTTTAAGTCCCATAGTGCTCAGAGCCATTTGAACCATTTAAGCAACCAGCAACAGGTGAGTAAGTAACACTAAGAGCGTTTCTCTGTTGTTTAACCACGACGACAGCAGGATTCAAAGCAGATTTTGGCCAAAATGTGTGCCTCTCTTGATAAGCTCACTTGTTAGTTTGAGAGAATTGAAATTCCGACGTCAGCCGCAAACGGTCACTTAAATTAGTTCAATACGAACAAGTGAAAATTTGTTCCAGTCGTTAACTCGAACCTAAATTTCCCGCTTTATGCGAGCTGTCACGTTAACCACTGTGTTATGTCCAACACAAATTCCCAACTTGCCGCACACGACATATGTATAGTCTCTTGTCAATTACCCTCATTGCTCCCAGCCACAGGCTGATTCCCGCAAGAGGTTGGACTAACAGTGCATCTGCACTGCATCGTCATTAATTGCCGTCAAGACGCATACGTTTATATGTATGGCGTTGTCTTTCCAGACCGTGCATCATCGATCAACCATATCGATCCTTCCCCGACTCGTTTGTTCCACGCCTTGACCCTTCCAAAGGAAATGCAACGCTCTCCGCGCATTTGTGCCATGCTCGATGGATTTCCGTGTCTAGCAGTCCTTCCGTTGTCAGTAAACACACTAAACCGCTTTGCTCGTCTTCTTACATCTCCATTTCACTGTCTTCAACACGAATGTGTGAAGTGATAGCTTGATGCGATGCGCGTGCTCGCTCTTTCGTAACGTAGGTGTGCGCTCTTATTATTCTGACATTTTTGATTCAGATTGCTTCATCACACCATCATGTGGTTAACGCGCGATGTTAACGGTGAACAATGTTTGGAGATTATCTCCCAGAAACTGAGGCCCTGTTTGTGTAGCTTCTGTCGAACAATGTCGAAAGTTACAGGTCTTTTAAAGTGCTAGTTAGATTTAAATGCACTTACCTCGCTGTATCTGTGTTACCGCTCTACAATCATTGGCGGCCCCAGTCACTAAAGTCTGATTATCAATCACTATCACCCCAGATATTACCTGGAACAATGTTACTCTCGGAAAATCGAAAGCCTGAAATACGTGACGACGGAGTGAGTGAACAAGTAACTGGGTCGATACTGTGTATCATAATCCGACACAAAACATATGTTCGATGGTATTCATGTCGGGATCTGAGTGGCTAAATCGCTCGCTCGAAATGGTTCAAATGGCTCTGAGCACTATGGGACTCAACTGCTGTGGTTATCAGTCCCCTAGAACTTAGAACTACTTAAACCTAACTAACCTAAGGACACCACACACATCCATGCCCGAGGCAGGATTCGAACCTGCGACCGTAGCACTCGCACGGTTCCGGACTGCGCGCCTAGAACCGCGAGACCACCGCGGCCGGCCGCTCGAAATGGGCAGAATACTCTTCAAACCGGTGAAATAGAGCATTTCCATCCATAAAAGTCCAACGTTGTTTGGGGAATATGAAGTCCATGAATGGCTGCAAATGGCGTCGGTTTAGCTGAACCAGAGGGCCTAATTCGTTCGATGTAAATACAGTCCACACCATATGGAGCCACCACCTATTTACACAGTACCTTGTTGACAACTTATGTCCATGGCATCGTGGGGTCTGCGCCATGCTCGAATCCTACCATCAGCTCTTACCAACTGAAACCGGGACTCATCTGAACAGACCACCGTGTTTCATCGTCTAGGGTCCAATTGATCACGAACCCAGGAGAGGCAGTGCAGGCGATATTTTGCTGTTAGCAAATGCACTGGCGTCGGCTGTCTTCTGTCATAGCCCACTGACGCCATATTTCGCGGCCCTTTCATAACGGATACGTTCGTCGTACGTCCCACATTGATTTCTGCGGTTATTTCACGCAGTGTCTTTGTCTGTTAGCACTGACAATTCTACGCCAACGCTGCTGCTCTCGGTCGTTAAGTGAAAATCGTCGGCCACCGCGTTGTCTGTGTGAGAGGTAACGTCTGAAATTTTGTATTGTCGGCACTCTCTTCACGTTGTAGATCCCGGAATAATGAATTCCCTAACGATTTTCGAAAGGGAGTGCCCCATACATCTAGTTCTAACTAGCATCCCCCGTTCAAAGTCTGTTAATTTCCGTCGTGTGACCATGATCCCGACGGAAAACTCTTCGCTTAAATCAGCTGAGCACAAATACGTGTGCATATCATTGTTTCATGACTTTTGTCATCTCAGTGAAATTCCGCTAAGAAGTTCTACATTTAGCTTCGTCTCCATTTTGTCATTTACCTGATGATACTGCTGAGTCATACTTTAATGTGCACGTACTGATATCCAGTGTTGTCACTTTTCGCATCGTTCAGTAGCTAGTCGAACTGAATGTAGCTCGTACTAACAGATCTCTACTGAAGCCATACTGTCTGCAGTGCTTCTCACTCTTATTATAGGATGTGGATTGCAAGATACGTAAATTATTCCGGAAGTAAAAATACATAAACCATCACAGACGTTTTTCAAAAAACTGTTTTTATTTAATACGATATTGGAGTGCGCGTGTTATTCTGACTTACGGTGCAAAGTTCCTTTGGAAATACAAGCATGAATGACGCATGGTTCACGACATATGGAAGTTTGGATCTGGCCGCGAGCCGTATAATCATACACTGATAGCCAAATGGTAAGGCGACCGCTCGTGACACTTTGGAAAATCGGTTCGGGACCCTGTCCGGCATAACTTTTCATAACCGTAATTCCATATTCGCAATTGTGAATACATTTAATGTAGTTTTACTTAATTCCTTGCATGTTTCTCTATTTCTGTACTTAGTTTCGATATTTGTTCAAACATTTGTCGTAACGCTCCACAAGCTTTTGTGCCCCTAAGTCGTAAGCGCTTGCCGTAGTGGAACAAGTGAAAATCGCACAGTGCGACGTCTGGACTGCACGGGAATGGGACAGTCTGTTCCCATCCAAAGTATCTGATGAGACTGTGGGTGTGAACGGAGAACGGGGTCTGGCATTGTCATGCAGCAACAAAACTCCAGACATCTGAAGACCACGTCACTTATTCTGTAAAGCACGCAGAAGTTTGGTTCGTAAGCGACTGAGTCTAGAATTGTCCCTTGCTGCATAAACTTCATTAACAAGACTCCATATCCATCCTAAAACACGATGCCATAACCTTGCATGTAGAGATTGTCTGCTTGGCCTTGGATTTTGATTAGTGATGTCATTGACGCCTTTCCGTTGACTGACATTTAGACAATTGGGTCATGTGAGAAGCTCACGTTACGTCTAATTTCCAGTGACAGTGTTCTCTAAAAACTGATACCTTCCTTATGATATCGGTCCAAAAAATCAAGAGCACAAGCCATTTTTTCCAATTGTTGTGTCTCAATAAAAGGCCTGGAAACTCAACATGTACACAATTTGCGAAAATGCAACTTTTCAGAAACAATTTGGACAAAGCAGTTGGCTGACGTTCGGAAATTCCAGTGCTAAAGGTGAAATTGTGAATCGGCAGTCTTCACGAATTTTTGCTGAACACTGAATAAATTTTCTACTGCCAAGATGGCTAAAATCATTTATTCATGCTGAGATGCAGGGTTCATGGATTCATGAGGTTTTCTCCATACCATTACACGTCCATCCGATCGATATAATTTGAGTCGAGACTCGTCCGACCAGGCAACATGTTTCCAGTCATCAGCAGTCCAATGCCGGTGTTTACGGGCCCAGGTGAGGTGTAAAGCTTTGTGCCGCAATCATCAAGGGTACACGAGTGGGCCTTCGGCTCCGAAAGTCCATATCGATGATGTGTCGTTGAATGGTTCGTACGCTGACACTTGTTGATGGCCCAGCATTGAAATCTGCAGCAATTTGCGGAAGGGTTGCACTTCTATCACGTTGAACGACGGTCTTCAGTCGTTGCTCGTCCCATTCTTGCAGAATCCTTTTCCGGGCGCCGAGATGTCGAAGATTTGATGTTTTACCAGATTCCTGATATCCATGGTGCACTCATGGAATGATCGTACGGGAAAGCCATCACTTCATCGCTACCTCTGAGATGCTGTGTCCCATCCCCGTGTGCAGACAATAACACCACGGTCAAACTCACTTAAATATTGATAACCTGCCCTTGTTGCAGCAGTAAGCGATCTAACAACTGCGCCATACACATGTTGTCTTATATAGCGATCGCCGACCGCAGTGCCACATTCTGTCTGTTTACATAACTCTGTGTTTGAATACGCATGCCTATACTAATTTCTTTGGCGCTTCAGTGTATAACGATCTTATCTCCCACCATGAATTTCAGAATAATTTTCTCACATCTCAGTCTTTCACCAGCCTTAATGCAGTTTTTAATTTGCAGCTTAGAGCATCTTAGTCCACAATTTTACTTTGCAAGATATCAAACAAGATAATTGTTTGCTGGAAAATCGAACTGTACAGCTGCAGTAGAAAAAGAAACGTCTGGTCATCATGTTAACTATTTAGCCCAACAGCTTGATGTAAAGAATTATCATCCCACCCTTCATCGTCAACCACTTCATTAAACGCTGCTCTCATGTCTGTATAGTGAAGAATAGTGGTTTGTACAGCGCATGAATGACAATATCTCTTTTCACAATGACCTGGTAGTTTAACCCCTCTTTCCCTCAGAAATTCACTTCTGTTACAGAAGCTAAAATGTGTAAAATCCTGTTAGATTTTCCATAAAAAATTGTAATTGCGTAAGTTTTTTACAAGCACACAGGAAGGTTACGTTCTTCTGAGGTTCATAGTAGTACATACAGAGAGCAAGAGGATATGCTTGTTTCACAATAGAATTGACACCATAATTTTTCCATGCCACTGCATTGTAGCTGTCGTATGCCTGCGATACTAATTTGTTTTTACCAATATTTTAACTGTTTAGCACTTGCAACAGAATAGTGGTTATGTCTTGCGCACTTGTATTTCTCCTGGTTCGTTGTTTGCAAAACGGAAAATTAGATTCATTTGAATTCTAGTTGAGACATCCGTTGTTTTGTTGGCATGTTCTGATATAAAAGAACTATTTTTAACTTCACTTGAAATTTGTTCTTTAACAACAACTGTAATACAAATCATTGTGGGTATCAGAGGAAGTGCCTTTAAATACTCCGTCGGGTGCTAAGTGATCTTTGATGTATGGTTCTTCTTCTGCCAAGAAATCCAAAAGTTCTAAAAATTCCTTTATGTACGGACGCCTCACATTCATCATGACTTCGAACAGCTAACTCTTGCCGAGGTAAAAAGCAGATTGTCGAATTAAGTCTCTTCATTATACAGGGTGTATCAAAAAGAATCATCCAATCTGGCACGTTTATGTTTCTGAAACTCATAAATGATGAACGGGAAACTCAAAAAAAAAATTTTCACAACTTTTCATAGGTGTTCAATACGCCCCCCTTGAGATGCACGGCATAAGTCAATGGGGTATTCAAATTGTTCTCACATTGCAGCGAATGTGTCTTGAGTTACAGCTTGCACAGCTGCTGTTATGAGATGTCTCAATTCATTCATTGTTGTTGGTAAGGGAGGCACATAAACAGTCTTTTATAAGCTCCCACAAGAAATAATCACATGCAGTCAGGTCCGGTGATCTTGGAGGACAGAATGATTGGGTCTGTTGTGACCTTTCAATCCTTCAGTAATCTTTTTATTTAAAAATTCCTGCACTTCCAGATGCCAGTGTGGCAGTGCCCCATCCTTTTGGTAAATGAAGTTCTTCGAATCGGTCTCCAACTGAAGGAAAAGAAAGTTCTCAGGCGTATGGAGATATGTACTTGCTGTCACAGTATTATCGGTAAAGAGAAATGGACCATACACCTTTCCCCATGGAATTGCACAAAATACATTAAATTTTGGAGTCCCTCTCATGTTGTACACCTTCATGTGATTATTCCGTACTCCGTCTTCTCACATTATGATGGTCCACTTTCCCATTTTAATGGAATGTTGCCTCGTCAGTAAACGCTAAGTGATGAAGAAAACTGTCATCTTTCATCTTGCCAAGAACGAAATTACAGAACTCCAACGTTGTTGTTTGTCACCATCACGAAGATGGTTTCTTGTGTAAACATACGCCAGACGGGCATCGGGGTATGTTGAACCGTCGAGCTGCGTTGCGAACTGGTTTCTGCGGACTCCTTGTAAAACTAGGCGGATGCGTTCGACGTCTGTGTCAGACACTCGGGGTCCATCCGGCGATTTGCCTTCACACAAATAACCTGTTTCTCGGAATTGTTCATTCTATCGTCTAATGCTCTGTGCTGCAGGAGGATCCACACCATACCTTGTACGAAAGTCACGCTAAACAGTTATTTCTGATCCGCACTGAGCAAAACGTAGAAAACAACATTTTTATTAAACTAAAGGAACGCACACTGCTGCTACCTAGTGGGAACCGTGTAAAACTCGAGAGTCTGTTCTTTCCAACGGTAAGTAGTTTATGCAGATATCTCAAATAACATAATAGTTATGATTTTTTTAAATCGGATGAGTGTTTTTGATGCATCCTGTACTTTAGTTTTGAGCAACCTCGTGTTTCGAAGCTTCCAAGTGTGTTTCTTCTGGACGAGGATGGTCAGTTCTATTGAGGTTAGCTGATTGTATTTCACAGTAAAAGCAAAAAGTTTGTGCCTTACAACGCGGCTACGTTATCAAGGTTTTGAATTGTGCCGTTGTGTTTGGAAACTTCTTACAAATTTTCCATAAGACTTTTTATTGTTGGCAGACTTGACGTTGGCTTTCGTTCTTTCACCAGGAGTTTATCTTCCAGAGAAAGACGAGGGAAGAATGTAGATTTTTCAATCAAAAAATTCAGTAGGTCTGGTGATTAAATAAAGACGTCCATGGGAGTCTGACGTAGTAATCAGTACCATCTTTTACAACATAATGATTTAAATCTTAGACAACTTACAGTTTTCCTTTCGACAACACAGTGCCAAGACAGATGATACCTAACACGTAGCTGGGCACACCGAAACACACTTTATTAATCAGATAACCACTACCACTGTTTACTACATTTTAACTATTTAATCCATCTGCCAGGTTTCACCATAAGCATGTCTATTTTCATATGAAAACCTACAGACACGCTACAGAACTACCAACGTTTGAAATCAATAAGGCCACTAAATTCTAATCTGTGGAACAGTGAAAATACATAAGCTATTTCCTGTCATCATCGAACAACATCCATTGATGCATTCATATTTTTGTCCTATGAATTATGAATGTCTTCTTGTCCTTCGTGTTTCAAATAAAGACTTAAATTACGAGTTAATGCTTTCTCATTCTGCCCGGCTTACTGTTAGCGTGCTAGACGATGCGATGTAGCGCTATCTGTTAGGGAACTGCTGAAAGATTTGTCATTACCCAGGAGTGTATCCACCTGCTGGCGAGAAGTAGAAACAAATCAAATGTCAGCTTTGAAAAACAGTATCCACGCTGTAGAAATCCCAGTCCACCATGTAAAAGAAACGGGCTTACAGCGCTTGCTCGTAAGAAGCACAGAATTCCGAGCTGCTATTGGTTACAGAGCTATAGGAGTGACACAATACATTGGCGGATGCAGATACGTATTTCAAATGTAAAATATTTTAAAACATTTACGAGGGTACGTGATCAGATCAGCTTAAATTCAGTATAGACGAATTATTATGAAATTTTTGGGCAGATCCTTAATGGACGCTTCGCCACTGTTGATGGATGGATCTCTGTGGTTTAAAGCGTTGAGTAGAATCGGTCTACTCAAACAAGATCTTGTGCTTAGTTACAAGGCTGTATTCGGCAACAGCATATTTTACTAGATTTTTGTGTTTGACGTGCAACTGATGTGCGGTACAGAGTTGGGAAACGGTTAGATGAGCCTATCCCATGTAGCTGCGCCATCATTCTCATGGAATATTGTAAACTTCTGTGACTCTGACGCCATCACTACCTTTCAAAATGGGTAACAAGACTGACTTTCTTAAGTGGACAATGCACGATTTTATTTCCATGTCTGTTTAAGATTTGTCAGTTCACTTGACATTGCTTCACAGAATGGAAGGAATATCGCGTGTTGATCATGTTGTGGTGACGGAATTGGTTTTGGTTTGCATTTTCCAGAGAGTGCTAATTTGACTTAATGTGCTCGCTAGTCCTTTCGTTCGAACGTAGAGCATGCGGCGTTTCCGTGTTCTTCAAAGTGATTTTTCAGTGACCCAGACGTCTACGAAATTACATTGACATTCGGCTATATCTTATGGATGCTTCCCTTTCTTTGTCGCGCAGTGTATTCCCCCTGATTCTAAATATTGTGTTAATTTTTCTTCACTATATTCTGTCGTGATGAAAATTACATCAAAGTAATAGTATTTACCCTTATTAGAGTCACCACATTTGTGCCACTTCAGCCGTTGCGACGGTACATCACATCATATCAGGAGTAAATACTTCTGCTCTGCATCTTAAAATGAAAATCTAAAGTTTAAACAGGTACTACACGTAACGCGACTCTCTTTTTGGGTATCTGTATTAGACGATGGGTTCTTGACGTTTATGTCTGGTCACTGTCAGTGCATTACAAGAAATGGACGTTGAATGAGTATTCACAGCGCCGAGCGATCCCATAACTTTGCGGCGTTGTTATGTTCACCGAGTTCTCTTGGTAATGACTCAGAGATTTAAGACCTCATAAGACGTATGATCTCACCTGCTTCAGTTCATGAAATGTCAAACCGTTATCCTCTCCAGTACTTCACTTATACGAGGGGACTTCAAAAAGTAAATTACTCATTCTTGTGGCAGGTTAACCGACTTTTATCGAATACTGTACTAAGTGGTATTGGCCGGGCACATGCCCACTGGGCAGGACATTTATAAATGGGCATTTGCCCAAAGCAGTTTTAAATGCTCAAAATGGTTCAAACGGCTCTGAGCACTATGGGACTTAACTTCTGAGGTCATCAGTCCCCTAGAACTTAAGAGCTACTTAAACCCAACTAACCTAAGGACATCACATAGACCCATGTCCGAGGTCGCGCGGTTCCAGACTGTAGCGCTTAGAACCTCGCGGCCACTCAGGCCGGCAAATGCTCGAAGTCTCGGCATTTATAAAACAGTACTTTTTAAAGTTTTTACTGCTAGAATATATAAATTATCAATTAAAATAAAGGCTGTGACATACTCCCGATATCAAAAGTTAGTAAATTGTACATTTAAGCCTACATATATCCTTCACTGCCTTTATTACTAAGAACGAAAGGAAATAAGATGGAAGCGCGCTTTTTACTATATTACCCTTAGGTCATCGCTTTGTAATGTGACACACTTTTTAATCCGTGTCAAATGTCTGAATATTATTGAAGAATGATTATTGATAGCAAAATTATAACAGAATGTATTGTTCACCTAACGTGTGTTTCTTGATGATCAATGTTTGCAGTGAAAAAAAAAATGCTTTACCGTCAGACGTAGCGACATTTCAGACTGACTATAGTTTCCTGTTCTGCTCTTTCCTTTATCTACTCGAGAATGACTGCACTGTTCTGTACATAAAATTAACATCATTAAAGAAGTAAAAAGTTATGTCTATAGTCGAATTTATTTCCGATAATAACTCCCCTAACTCTCAAGCAGCTTTCTGAACTTTGTTACCCAACCAATAAACAAGCAGTGTTGCAAAACACCTTTCCAAATACAAAATATCAGATTTAAATTTTTTTATAAGCAACATTTATCAATTAATCCCTAAAATGCAAAAATGCCCAGGCATGTATGAATTTTGGGCATTTGCCCAAGCATTTATCCTGCTCATTTGCCCCAACTTATAAATTTCCAGGCATTTTACATCATTAATTGCACTACATTCCAAATGACATACACACATGATGTTATTTTTGAACATACTCACCAAGTGCCTGTAACCAATGGCCGGAAAGTTCTACAAATCGTTCAATTCCTCGGTGACAGAAAACTACTTCATGGTCACAGAGCAATTCCAGAACTGCTAGTATAGGGGCAACCTATCTTCTACCCCACTTTGCAGGTTGCCTACATCAGGGGCAAGTATACATTCATGGGCAAACTACTGTTCTCTTCTAATTGACAGTCCTTAACCTATTGTTCTGCTAAGAGGATTAAAACCCCCTGGGGTGATTCATCTTTTTGACTGACAGCTCATGACCTCCTGAGGATAATCATTCCTTTGGCTGACAGTTCCTTAACCTACTGTTCCCCCACCTCCCCCCCTCCTCCTCCTGCTGCACCTCCTCCTCCCCCATCCCTCTGGGAACTCCCCTCACCAATACAAGCACACTTTGGATAACAGTTTAATCGACTAATTAACTAAATTGACCAAGTAATTAAATCCACCCTCTGAGAAACACCACAGCCCTCCCACTCCCCTCCCCCTCCCGGAAAAAAGACTCAGTTGATCAGCCATTTGGAGGGAAATCGATCGCAGTGTAATAATAATGGGCGTATGGCATTGCTGGCCGGGAGACCCGTCGCGGGGCGGTTCCACAAGTTCTTTAACGCCTCTACGGCGACATTCGAGTGACTGAGGATGAAATGATGATGAAAGACACGCAACACCCAGTCATCTCTAGGCAGAGAAAATCCCTGACCCCACCGGGAATCGAACCCGGGCCCCGTGCACAGAAAGCAAAAACGCTACCGCAAGTTCATGAGCCACAGACGATTGCAGTGTATATAATGTTGTTTAAAGACTTTAGACAATGTAGTTTATTTATTCACTTTAAAGAACTTGGTGGGAAATCGATTGCAGTGTGTGGAATATTGTTTAAATAATTTAATTTAGACAATGTGTGGAATATTGTTTATTTAAACAATTTATGGGATACAAGACAGTGTTTAGGATATAATTCATTTATTTAGTTAAAGAATCTGTCGGGAAAATGACTGCACTG
Organism: Schistocerca gregaria; assembly: GCF_023897955.1. Taxonomy (NCBI): domain Eukaryota; kingdom Metazoa; phylum Arthropoda; class Insecta; order Orthoptera; family Acrididae; genus Schistocerca; species Schistocerca gregaria. Next base: position 312,044,848 of record NC_064927.1, read on the forward strand.
TATGGAATACTGTTGATTTAAACAGCTTGTGGGTGACAAGGCAGTATGGAATATTTAAACAGTTGTGACGCTTTTTTATTCTAATCGTGCTTGTTTAGTTTAGTTTATATTTGCTGCCGGAGTCAGGGAAGTTAAGGCTTTTATTATACCTGTATATTTTCCTCACTTTTCGAAGTGCACTGTCGTCGAAGCACAGATGGGAACATTTGAACAACTACATATCTAAAAGTTCATGACATATTTCGAAACCAAACGTCACTTTCTGCAGAGGCTCAAATTACTAGAACCTCAGTGACAAATTATTTTGTACAAAACGAGAAACAATCCGGCCGAAGTGGCCGAGCGGTTCTAGGCGCTTCACTTTGGAACCGCGCGACTGCTACGTTCGCAGGTTCGAATCCTGCCTCGGGCATGGATGTGTGCGATGTCCTTAGGTTAGTTAGGTTTAAGTAGTTCTGAGTTCTAGGAGACTGATGACCTCAGATGTCAAGTCCCATAGTGCTCAGAGCCATTTGAGAAACATAAGGCAGTCATATTGCACTGGCAGTTGAACACTGCAAAAATAGTCTACAGATCACGAATGAAATGAAGTGCGGTATCGTAGCAACCATTTAGGGCTTCCCGTTCATGTCTCTATCGTCAGGGCACCGCAACGAAGGTCAAAACCGCCCAATACCCTAATTACAGATCATATTACTAAATACAACCGACCACAGACCACATATCAACCTCCTTTGATCTCGCGGCCTGCAAACAAAGCATCAAATGCTGGCATTCTGTTGATCGGGAAAGTGCAGACTCGCTTCCTGTACCTGTCTTTCTCAATAGGCCACTAAATGATTGTCAGTGTCAACCAACGTCCCGAAACATGCAGATGGAGGTTTGCTCCTCTCCTCAGAATACTGCATTCCTGTCACCTAATGCTGGAGACAAAGAGAAAGCAGACGCAATTTCGATATCAAAAACAGAGTGAAATAAGCCGTTTGCACCACCCTTTCAAATTAATAGTTCAACAATTTACAGGAGTCAAATAGATCGCTTAAAACACTCACTTTCACCTTATGGTGATCCTTCGTCGTAATACAACATATTTTCAACGTTTGAGTATAGCACACCAACACTAACACACCAACATTATGCAAATCAAGTAATTAAATTTCCATCACAAACAGATCGTAGCACTAAATATATCTGAGGTCTTGTGCACACAAACGTTTGAGAGCACTAACACTCTCTTCCATCACAACATTCCACTACAAATATCTGATGAAAAAAAGTCTTACCGATCACGCAAATTAGCGATCGCGAGGTGCGTGCCATTTGCTGCCAACAGCAGAGCCCCCGTCGCACGAATCAGGAGAGAGACCCACACCCGAACGCGAGCGTGCGCGCAGTAGACTTATAAGCAACGCGATTGGGTTGCCTGGGTTTTTAAAAGTACTGTAGAATTTCTAAATTGGTTGTCTCTGCTACATTCTGTTGGATGGAGCAAGGTGCGTAATACAACAGAGACAACAGGAAATACCACTGCTATGTATTGAGAAGCAATAGACGCGACACACTTAAACCACGATCCAATCTGTTGTTATATCGCTTGTCGTGGCTAGGTGTTGGAGGTCGCTATGTGTCGGAAATCTGAAGTGGCGATTGGGTTTTTAAAGCACTATAGAATCCTCAAATTGGTTCTCTCCGCTACTTTCGGAAGGAGGAAGCCCTACTGCATCATAGGAAAGTGATAACAACAAATGTAACTGCAAGACAGAGTCCACTGATACGTATTGAGAAGCGCTAAACACGACACACTAAAACCACGATCCAGTCCGTAGCAGCAGTTGTCATGACTAGATGTCGGAGGTAGCTGAAACACTGGCGCATCCCGCCCGCTCCTGTTTTGATATCCACACACAGCTCGCCCGTCCCCATGCACCCCACCAGTGCCGCATAGAAAGGTCTGTGAAAATTACTGCCGTGGCCGCAGTCGGAGTTATGGACGCATGTGTATTCCAGAGCCCACCACCCCTGGCCATGGAGGGCATCTGGGGGTTATTGGAGTGGCAGGAATTCGGATGTTATCAGTATGTCCAGTGCAAACACCCATCATTTTGAATCTTCTCTCACGCAACACACAAACGTCCGCTTCTGTCGTGCTCACCCAGCACACTGGTCACTTCGCCAGCCCTCGCTGCCGCAGGCAGTATCAGACAGGTAGGCGCATTCTTTGTACACGTCAAAGGCTGAGTTCTTCCGGTTGCCGACTCCTCGTGACCACCTTTGCAGGCAGCTGCCGTACACTCCGAGATAAGCAGTTGCAGCTTGGACGCACACAGCAGTTCTAAACTATTCCACTTCGACATAGACCCACCAGTTTAAGAAACCTACTTTACGCAATCCGAGGCAACGATGTTGTTGACTGTACACCTCGAATTTCTCATACAAAATGTAGATTCCACCAGTTTATACGGGTTATTTTCGAAGATAGAAGAAATTGGACAACACATACGTTTTCACATAGCTAAGGTATTGTTATTTGTTATGAAATTCCCGTACAGGACTATGGCATAGGCTATATTTCCTATTTAAGAAAACGCAGTTGATATCCGTTTGACCTATGGCAACGCCATCTAGCGGGCCAACCATAGCGCCATCTGGTTTCCCCCTTCAAGCTAGACAAGTTTCGTACTTTGTAGTTTTTTCGTTTGACGCTTGTTTCGTGAGATATTTGCTCCGGTACGATCAGTGGACCACCCTGTATAATATTGTGGGGAAGGCAAACCAAAGACTGCGTTTTACTGTCGGAACTCTTAGAAGATGCAACACTTCTGCTAAGCAGATTGTCTACACTACGCTTGCCCGTACACTGAAGAGCCAAGGAAACTGATACAGCTGCCTAATATCGTGTATGCCCCCGCGAGCACGCAGAAGTGCCGCAACACAACATGGCATTGAAGCGACTAATGTCTGAAGTAGTGCTGCGGGGAATTGACACCATGAATCCTGCAGCGTTGTCCATAAATTCGTGAGAGTACGAGAGGGTGGAGATCACTTCTGAACAGCACGTTGCAAGAGATGGCAGATATGCTCAATAATGTTCATGTCTAGGGAGTTTAGTGGTCAGCGGAAGTGTTTAAATTCAGAAAAGTGTTCCTGGAATCACTCTGTAGCAATTCTGGACGTGTGGGGTGTCGCATTGTCCTGTTGGAGCTGCCCAAGTCCAACGGAATGCATAATCGACATGGATGAATGCAGGTGATCAGACAGGATGCGTACGTATGTGTCACCCATCAGAGACCTATCTAGACGTATCAGGGGTCCCGTATCACTCCAACTGCACACGCCCCACACCATTACAGAGCCTCCACCCGCTTGAACAGTCTCCTGCTGACATGCAGCGTCCATGGATTCATGATGGTATCTCCATACCGATACACGTCCATCCGCTCTATACAATTTGAAACGAGACTCGGCCGACCAAGCAACATGTTCCCAATCATCAACAGTTCAATGTCGATGTTGATGGGCCCTGGTGAGATGTAAAGCTTTGTGTCGTGCAGACATCAAGAGTACCTGGGCCTTCGGCTCCGAAAGCCCATATCGATGATGTTTCGCTGGTTGGTTCGTACGCTGACACTTGTTGATGTTCAAGCATTGAAATCTGCTGCAATTTGCGGAAGGGTTGCACTTCTGTCGTGTTGAACGATTCTCTTCAGTCTTCGTTGGTCCCATTCTTGCAGAATCTTTTTCCGACCGCTGCGGTTTCGGAGATTTGATGTTTTACCGGATTCCTGATATTCACGGTACACTCGTGCACTGGTCGTATGGGAAAATCCCCACTTCATCGCTACCTCGGAGATGCTGTGCCCCATCGCTCGTGCGCCGACTATAACACCACGTTCAGACTCATTTAACTCTTGATAAGCTGCCATTGTAGCAGCAGTAACCGATCTAACAACTGCCCCAGATACTTGTTGTCTTACAGCGGCGTTGCCGACTGCAACATTGTACTCTGCCTGTTTACGTATCTCTGTATTTGAATACGAATGCCTATGCCAGTTTCCATGGCGCTTCAGTGTAGAATATTGCCGTGCGGTATGGGATCCTCACCAGATAGGATTGACGGAGGACAGTGAAAAAGTCCAAAGTACAGCTCGTTCTCTATATCGCGAACAGATAAAGTGTGTCACGCATATGATAACAGAGTTGGGGTTGCAGTCATAAAAACAAATGCGTTTCTCGTTTGGACGAGATCTTTTCACAAAATTTCAGTCACCGACTTCTAACGCGAAAATATTTTGTAGTCGCCAACGTACATGAGGAGAAATGGTCTGCGTAATAAAATAAGGGGAATCAGAGCCCACAGAGAAAAATTTAAGTGCTCATTTTTTTCCACGCGCTGTTAGAGTGGAGCGGTAGAGAAATACTGTAGTCTGAATGTGGTTCGAAGAACCCTCTGCCAGGCACTTAAGCGTAAATTGCACAGCAGTCATGAAGATGTAGAGTAGATGTATCTATACCGTTCAGACATACAAAATAGAGTAACACACGAAAACTAATAACTAACCGCAAAGCGGTTCCAGGCGCTTCAGTCCGGAACCGCGCTGCTACTACGGTCGCAGGTTCGAATCCTGCCTCGGGCATGGATGTGTGTGAGGTCCTTAGGTTAGTTAGGTTTAAGTAGTTCTAAGTCTAGGGAACTGATGTCCTCAGATGTTAAGTCCCATAGTGCTCAGAGCTATTTTTTTGCACGTAAGATGCGGTCTGAGACGTAACATTAGTTTTGTGTTATAAGTAAACTGTAAAAATTTTACTGACCCAGTTTTTGTAGGTGCTTTGTTAAGCCACAAACTAATGAGTCAGTGAGACAATTAGTACTGCTTATTTCTAACATCCTTTTTTTTATATATAGAATGGGAAGCAAATCTCAGGGCGTCGTGATTGCAGCTACAACCTGGGCTGTAGCATTTTCTGCAGCGTAATCGAAGAATTACGAAATTCGAGAAAAGAAAAGAATGTTGAAACAAAAACTTGTAAATTTAAAAAGGCTGTCCTTTTCCTGTGCCGGCCGGAGTGGCCGAGCGGCTCTAGGCGCTACAGTCTGGAACCGCGTGACCGCTGCGGTCGCAGGTTCGAATCCTGCCACGGGCATGGACGTGTGTGCTGTCCTTAGGTTAGGTAGGTTTAAGTAGTTCTAAGTTCTGGGGGACTGATGACCTTAGAAGTTAAGTCCCTTAATGCTCAGAGCCATTTTAACCTTTTCCTGCGCGTAGACATCGATAACATGAGATTTGAAATGCCGCCACTTCGTTGAAGATTTCACAGATCCCTTCTATACAACCAAAAACGCCTAGTTTGACAGTCTGCCATTTGTCATTGTGTTGCGAAGGTAGGTCATAACACCTTTTAACGTGCTCATGTGTCTTTCGTAAGAAGCTGTGGACACTGGAAATGCAAGACATAACGACATTTATTTCACACATTCAGAAAACACATATTTTAATCCATTTTTTATAATGGATTTAAGAAGATCCTGAGGATGCAGGTGTTTATCGTGACTGTTGCAAATAAACGTAAGCTCTCCTTTCAGTTTGTCATTGTAAAAGAAAGGATGTTAGCATATTTTCAACGTCACGTGTCGGGAAATTGTTTGGCCTACTATAACCTGAAAACTTTTGTTCATTTTAAAGTTTTGTGAAATCGTTTCTTGAATGTCCTTGAACCTAGTTTCCATGTTTACTATTACTGTCTCAATTATTTCGAATGCTATCCTTCTTAATTTCGGGATGGTTGCTTGTGTTTCATTAAAATTAATTTTAGATACTCCTGCTGAATTTATAAGGCTCTTTCACTACGCATTTCAGAATCAATTCCTCGTATCTTACTCTTTCAACAGCCTTAATACAGCTTTCGCTTTCGAGCTTACAGTTTCTTATATCCACACTTTTACTTTGCGAGATGTCAAACAAGAAAGTTGTAAAAGTTTGATCACCCTCTTGCTTGATGTCAAGAACTATCATCCCAACCATCAATGTTTATCACATCACTCAATGCTGCTTACAGGTCTATATAGCGAAAAATAATGGTTTGTAGAGCGCCTGAATGAAAATTGCTAGTTGTTTCACAAGGACTTGGCAGTTTAAATTCCCGTTTCCCCATAAATTCCCTTCTTTTACAGAAACGGCTAAAGATGTGTGAAATCCTGGTGGATTTGCCATAAAAATCTTTACTTGCATAATTTTTTTACAAGCAAAGAAGAGGACAGTGTTTAGATGATGCGCGTAGCAATGGATAAAGAGAGCGTTTCAAAATACTAACGGTCACCGGAAGTTTCCCCTGCCATTTCACTGCAACCGTCGCAAGTTTGCGAGAGATCGCGGGATGGAGTCCCGAATGGATCACGAAATTGTCAGTCTGCTTTTTTTAACCTTACCTTCAAAGGCCAAAAACGACAGTTCGTTCGGATCCGCGTTAAACTGTAGGCTGCCTATTGCCACTGGATAACTAGGGTAATTTGGGGACACGCAAGTCACTGAAGCGTCGTTCTATTGAAAGACTTGCACCAATCCACTGTGTCACACGACATTTTGCACCCACTCACTGTGCCACACTAAATTACTATTAATTAAAATGGGAGTGCAAGGCTTGGGTGCAGCAAGTGTCGCTAGGGAGAGGAGCGGTGCAGAGGAAGCATGTTTTGTAGCGAGTGTCTATCTCAATGTAGGTAGATAACGTCCTTTTTTTTTTTTTTTTAGAAGAAGTTGTAGGTAGTACCAGCGACGCGTTGGAGCACCATTTTAAAAATACCATTAAATTTTTTTTTAATACATAACAAAGATGTTGACAAAAGTCACGGGGTACCACCTAATCTCATGTCGGACCTCCTTACACCCAACAGTGCACAAACGTGACGTGGAATAGACTGAACAAGTCGCTGGAAGTTCCTGCCTCTATAGCCGTCCATAATTGCGAAAGTGTTGCCAGAGCAGAATTTCGTAAACGAACTGACCTATCGATTATGTCCCATAAAAGTTCGATGGGATTCATTTCGGACGATCTGGACTGCCAAATCATTCGCTTGAAATGCCCATAATGTTCTCCGAGACGATCGCGAACAACTGTGGTCCGGTGACGTGACGCAGTCATCCATAAAATTTCCATTGTTGTTTGGGAACATGAAGTCCATGAATGGCTGCAAACGGTCTCCAAATACCCAGGCATAACCATTTCCAGTTAGTCATCGGTTCAGTTTCACCAGAGGACCCAGTCCACTGCACGTAAACACAGTCACGCCGTTATGGAGCCACCACCAGCTTGCCCAGTACCTTGATGACAACCTGGTCCATGGCTTCGCGGGGTTTGCGCCATACTCGAATAATGCAATCAGCTCTTACAAACCGAAATCAGGACTCATGTGACCAGGCCACGGTTTTCCAGTCGTCTAGGGTCCAGCCGAAATGGTGATGAGCCCAGGAGAGGCGAGGCAGGTGATGTGTTGTTAACAAAGGCACTCGGGTCGGTAGACTGCTGCCGTAGCCCAATAACGCCAAATTTCGCAGCACTGTCCTAACGGATACGTTCGTTGTACGTCCCACATTGATATCTGTGGTCATTTCACACAGTGTTGTTTTCTGTTAGCTCTGACAACTCTATGCAAACGCTGCTGCTCTATGCAAACGTGTCTCTTTACTTTTTAAAGATGACATCGGTTTCGAAATGTGGTGCTACAGAAGAATACTGAAGATAAGGTGGATAGATCACGTAACTAATGAGGAGGTATTGAATAGGATTGGGGAGAAGAGACGTTTGTGGCACAACTTGACTAGAAGAAGGGATCGGTTGGTAGGACATGTTTTGAGGCATCAAGGGATCACAAATTTAGCATTGGAGGGCAGCGTGGAGGGTAAAAATCGTAGAGGGAGACCGAGAGATGAGTACACTAAGCAGATTCAGAAGGATGTAGGTTGCAGTAGGTACTGGGAGATGAAGCAGCTTGCACAGGATAGAGTAGCATGGAGAGCTGCATCAAACCAGTCTCAGGACTGAAGACAACAACATCGGAAAGATGTGCTCCCATTCGGCGTTCATACTCTAGCAGCCTGTTATGAAAACTCTGGAATGCGCGGTGTAGCAAATCTTGGGGAATGGCAGTGATTTCGTTTTCAATGTTCTCCTTCAGTTCATGGATTGTTGCAGGACGTGTACGGCACACCTTGCCTTTAAGATATCCCCACAGGAAGAAGCCGCACACACTAACATCAGTGGATCTCGCAGGCCATGCAATGTCGCCGTTACGTGAAATAACGCGTCTTCCAAACAATTGACGAACTGCTACCATCCATTGTCGAGCAGTGTGTGGCGTGGCTCCGTCCTGCTGAAACCACATGTTTTTGACGTTAAGATTAAGCTCGTACAGTCTCGGTGTAAAGAATGTTTTAGGCATTTCAACATATCGAGCGGATGTTACTGTCACTGCACTACCACCTCACCTTCAGAAAAATACGGGCCGATAACACCATGACATGATACAGCATACCATATTGTGACCTTGGCGCTATGTAGTGGTCGCTGGTGAAACTCACAAGGATTGGTCCTGTGCCCAATAACGACAATTCTGTTTGTTCACGAATCCGTTCAGGTGGAAACGGGCTTCGTCTGATATCCATAAGTTACCAAGGAAATTCGCGTCCTCGTTCATTTTAGCCAATATCTGGTTACTTAACTCCATAAGTGACGCTGGGTCTCGTTCATGTAAGTGTTGCACAATCTGCAACTTATAGGGATGGAAGTCTAATTCGTGCAGTATTCTTTGTAAGCTTCGTCGCTTAATCCCTAGTGAAGATGCATGCTGTCGAACGGAGCGGCGAGGACTTCTCTCAATTGCAGCTCTAGCAGCTGCAATGTTCTCTGGGGTACGTACCGTTGGAATGCCACCTGGAGGTTTCTTTCTCAAGGCAGACCCTGTTTCTTCAAAATTACACACCCACGTTGTAATCACATGTGCAAATGGGACACGTCCATGACGTCCAAGCTGGTAATGCTGTCGAAATGTTCCTTGCGCGGCAGTCGCACTATCACCATTTTTGTAAAATGCTCTCACAGCTACTGGACGTTCCGCACCAGTCCAATTCATGATTGCTAAATGGCAATGCGTTCACATCAATTGTGCAAGTTTTGGAACATCTGCCGGCGCTACAGTGCTGCCAACTGTAAGGTTCAAAATTTCCCGTTCCCCTGTGCCACCCTGTACCATGTGCACCCGATTTACCTCCATCTGTACATGTGCATATCGCTAGCCCATGAATTTTGTCATCCAAGTGTAAGCTGTATAATTCTATCACTGACTCGGTAGTGCATAGTTTAATGCGAACACCCACAAAAACTAAACATCATTTATCTTTCGTCATTTTAAAAATGAAAATTTGCAATAAAAATTATTTTTCATTGTAAAGTTTAGTTAGGCGCTATTGTTGGTAATGGTGGTGGTGGTAGGGAGGGGGGGGGGGAGCAGGCAGGGTCGGGGGGGGGGGGGGCGGGCAGGTGGAGGAGATCAGCTAATATCAGAACTAGCTGAGGGATAGTGGGGTTTCGGAAGGGCTGGGAACCACCGGTGTAAATCGTTGCTGAGTTCCATAACGTGCTTCTCGAACAGTGGGAGTGTTAGCACTACCTTGCAGATAGAAGTCGTTCCTAAAAGAACAGAAAGCAGCAGCAACACTCCGTCTTCTGGCCACAAGTGGCCCATCGGGACCATCCGACCGCCATGTCATCCTCAGCTGAGGATGTGGATAGGAGGGGATTGTGGTCAGCAAACCGCTCTCTTGGGCGTTATGATGGTTTTCTTTGACCGGAGCCGCTACTGTTCGGTCAAGTAACACCTCAATTGGCATCACGAGGCTGAGTGCACCAAGAAAATTGGCAACAGCTCATGGCGGCCCGGATGGTCACCCATCCAAGTGCCGGCCATGCCCGACAGCGCGTAACTTCGGTGATCTGAAGGGAACCGGTGTTTCCACTGCGGCAAGGCCGTTGCATAGAACAGGGAGGATAGATGTAAGAGTAATTTCGGGAATGTTACACATAGAGTAAATATCTCTGGAGGGAATATTCACATGCGCAGAACAGATTTTGTGTTGTTAATATACATTGCCGACCTATTCACTTGTTTTCGGGACGTCGTGTGTTTGTCCGTATAGCGCCATGTGTATTTAGAATGTCACTACATCCCTAGTACAGACGGATTCTTTTCGAACGTATCGTGGATTATTTATATATGTTGCGCAGACATTTTAACAGTATCCATTCGATACCGGGAATAAACCAGCTACGTAACTTTTAAGGGAAAGTGATATTACATCCTGCTTCTTTGCGATAGGTGTCACAATTGAGATGCACTCGATTTTTGGTAGTTTTCGGTATGATACGGCACTTTATAGTATTACAGAGCCTGACGTACATTTTTGCAGTGATAGTCTTGCAAAACGACTTGACAGTACGCTAGCACTTTTGCAAGTGTCCGAAAAACACCGAATTTGCCACAAATTAGCGATTATATCCCTGCTAATTCGTCCTTTTTTTCGCTATTTCTGCGTATTTATTTTCTCGTTTTTGCGACCTAAAGCACAACTTTCCTTACTGGTGACACTTTTAAGTATTTATTTAACGCATTTTACGTACTTGCTCCCAGTTTATTAAATAAATAGTAGACTCAGTAATCTATATACATAATCGACAAGTCACTGATAAATGCATGGAGGATAGTATTTGCTGAAACAACTAACCATTCCCTTTCCTGTTCCACTAGCAAATTTACGAAAGGAAGCGATTGTTTGTAAGCTTTTGTACGAGCCGTAATATCTATTATATAGTCATAAAATCGTAGAAAAATAGGTCTACAGAATCAAGCCTTAATTATAATGCGTCTCGAAATTATTAAATATATACAGTGTCTCTTACTAATATGATAACTATAATTAGAGCTACATGGTATGTACCCATGAAAAGATACTATCCCTCCTTTCACATATTTTTCTTTGCATCCGTAGCAACAATAGTAATTCACCATCGCTATTACACTATCAACAAACGGTGAAACACAAAAAAACTCTTTATATTATAAACTTCAAACGCTGCAGAAAGCACACACGCACAGCGAAATCCCGAAAACATGTGACAATCCAGGCTTAATGTTGACAACATGCGCAGAACGCAATGCTCACTCCAGAGAGATTTATTCTATGGTGTTACAGGGTCTTACTACTTACTATTTATACTAAGATCTGGTGGATAACGCAAGGCTATTATTGGACGGTACTGTTGTCTATAGATGTTTGTAAAGCCAGAAGACTAGCGATATTCACGAAGCCATGGAGGGGATAGATGACTGGAGAGGGACTGGCAGTTAGTCCTGAACGCCAGTAAATGTAATAAACTGCACATAAATATGTGAAAATATCGACTAATGTTAGATTACACTATCGGTGGCAAATTAATGGAAACAGAAACTACCGTAACACACCTAGCAGTAATCATGTGGAGTGATCTAAAACGGATTGACCACATAAAATAAAGTCTGGAAAAAGCTGCTTCCCAGTTGAGACTCACAGGGAGAATCTTAAAGAAATGTAACCATCCTCGATAGAAGTGGCTGTCAAAACACTTGTTGGAGCTATTCTTAAGTATTGTTCATCAGTCTTACACTCTTACCAAATTGAATTAGTGGATGAGAGAGGGGGAGAGGGGGGTGGCGGAGAAAGGTAGGGAGGAAAAAAAAAAAGACAGAGAGATAGAGAAGCGACGAAAAGTAACGTGTTTTCGTCACGGCATCATTTACTTAAGAACGTTACACAGATGTTCAACAAACTCTAGTGGTAGCATTTGACATGGTGTCCCACTGCACATTGTTGATGAACATCCGAGCATGCACTTTGGCTCTCACGTATGTGAATGGCTCAAAAACGTTTTCAGTAATAGAATCCAATACGTGCTCCTCGATGGCTAGTATGCATCAGAGACAAGGGTATCGAGGTGCAGCTTGACAGTGTCACTTCGATTTAATACCTAGGCGTAACATTGCAAAGCGATATGAAATGAAATGAGCACGTCAGTTTGATAGTAAGGAAGGCGAATGTTCGACTTCGTCTTATTGGAAGGGTATTGGGAAAGAGCAGCTCATTCATAAAGGAGACGGCGTATTCAACGTCAGTGTGACTCATTCTTGTGTACTTTTAGAGTGCTGGGGATCCCCACCAGGTCGGATTAAGGGCAGACATCGAAGCAATTCAGAGGCAGGATGTTGGATTTGTTACTGGTAGGTTCGATCAGCACGCAGTTATTATGGAGATACTTAATGAACTCAAATGAGAATCCTTGAATAGACGAAGATGCTCTTTCCGCAAGGCACTATTCTGCAAATTTAGAGAATCAGCATTTGAGGCCGACTACAGAACGATTCTACTGTCACTAACGCACATTTCGCGTAAGTGCCATGATGATAAGATGCGAGATATTAGGGGTTGTACGAAGTCTTTTAGATAGTCGCTTTCCCCTAGCTTTGTTTGCAAGTGGAACAGGAGAAGAAATGACTAGAAGTGGTACAAGGTGCCCTCGGCAATGCACCGTATATTGGTTTGTGGAGTAGGCTACTCACGTTCCTGACAGGAATGACGTTATCTTCGCTGTCCAAATGTTAGTCACTCACTTCACTTTCTGGAAAAAAATTAGGTCCACATCTGAAACGCCAGTACCATTTTCCAATAACCGTTTCAATTCGTGAAGTTGTATCTTGTGCACTCGGTGTAACCAGAAAAACAGCTAACTAAACGGAAGGGAAGGGTCTCTCATACACACAACATGTTTCTTCCAGCGTCTACAATCAACTGGCGAACAAAGTGGAGTTATGAATCAAGTAGTGGCCTCTAAGAACTTCAGCTGAAAGCTACAATGGCTTACCAATTAGTAGTGTACTACTGCGGATATTTTTAAAACGAAATCCCCGAGTGTCTGAGAAACCCAGTCCATCCGTTGTCCAGTTGCAAATTACGGTATACGATGAATGAAAACATATAGAGGCCACGAAATGGAATTTATTTTACGGCCATGACAAAATCGAGACAAAGCGTAATAGATTTCCAGTTATATTATAAGTTATTTAAATAATAGTTCTGTGAACGCCGAAGTGACATGAAAACTAGTAATTACTAACATACATGTTACCAATATTTTCTTTAAAAGCTAAAACTTTCCCTTTATGGACTACGTTATTAACTTAAATTATTTCTTCGCTGTAACACTGGTATCTCCTAGGTATGGATACGATAATATTGCTATAGCTGTAAATGCACTAAAATTAAATCCCTGTAACTATGTTAAAAAAACTACTAATTTAGTTAATGTCAGTAGCACTTACATAATAAAACAGTATTTGAGGTGCAACAATTGCCAGTGTCAACATTCCTCGTACATCTTTTTCTATCTACATGAAAAATACGACACACGGATAGTCCAAAGAATGGTATTTAAGTCATCGATATTAAGCAGTAACTGCTATGCATAATAACCTTGATAGTTTCCATATACGGTAAGGGATGTTACACATGATATCCTGTTACTAATAGAACTAATATGTTCTCTCCGTGTCAGCTTAGAGACAATTTGAAATCCAAAAGGCTCAACTGAATTACTGTATGTACCTTTCGATGTTTTTGTTGTGGCCTTAAGTGAAACTTTATATCAGTGCACACTCCACTGCAGAGTGAAAATCTCATTCTGGATGCTTTCATTTGTTCAACTTTTTTCGGTGTTGAACACACACACTGCCAAAAATATTCCTTCTAAAATCATTCCACAATATCAATACGTCTGCTGCAATCTGCCAACTACTAGTTTTGTCAAGATGAAAAACTTGTAATGTCTCTTTGGGAATAGCTCTGGCCTACTCATCGGGGATTATCACTACTGATCTGCAGCCCGAACAAGTGATAACCTGATTTCTATGACCTATAATTACATAGTACTCCTGGCTGCTTTCTCAGATCATTGTCCTCAGCCGGAGACAGAGCTACACTCACATAGACACATCACTCATACACTGTAGATACTTCTAAAAGGGTTGTTGACTCGTTCATATGTTTATGCCATAAAATATTTGTGATAAGTGCTAACAAAGCAGGTTAAATAACAATCTAATTTTAAGTACAGAACAGTAGACTGTACAAGACGTTTAAGATAAAAAGTAATATTCATTATGAGTCATCAACTTTGACAAGTGATGTAAGAAACATATGACAAACGTTGTAAACAGCATGGTGACTGTAATGTGATATCAGTGTAGAGTTATTCAAACACGATAAGGTACAAATTAGTCTGTCAGCATAACCATTTTTTAGCTAAACATTTGTCTCTTCATCAACTCACAACCAAACTGTCACCCTCCACCCTAACCTAGATCTCGGGTTTAAGCTACAGATCAGTAAGTCACCACAAACTGTGAATATGCTCACAATAATGTGTCGTCACAGCAGCCATTAACTTTACATCACTGTGCAAAGCATCGACTCGTATCAAATATTCCTCTTGACCCAAAATTTGAATGCTTATTGTAACATATTTGTTCTTTGGCTTCTTTACTCTTTTTTTTCCCATCACACTTGTCTACATGGACATCTTTTCGTTAGGTAGTACTGTCATGTTTTGTTCCCTGTTACAATCCTCTTGCTGACAAAAAGTCTTGTGGCTCAGAAGCTGAGTGATAGTGATATTTCACCATAATTAAGTGCATTATTATTTTCATGTCCTTTATAGTGTATAAGTCAACATATCAGTTTTCTACAGTAATAAAATAATGTTCCAGGTGTTCTGGCTTTCTGCAAGTGCTACAATCTTCTGGAAGACCTACTCACAATATAAAAACAAACCACAACATATATATCTTCGGAGCATTTTAGGGGTAAGTTAATGCTGTTCATAGGGAAATACTAGAAACTTAAATTTAAAACTGGAATCCTTCTTCAAATACACTCAACCACATTCTCCCAGAACTGGAAGCTGAATGGTTGCCTTGGATGAGATGATTGTGGAAGTTATTGAGGGGAATGGGAGGGGGGGCCCAGAGCAAGGGGAAGGTGAGAGATTATGATAGGCAAGGACAGCCATTAAAGAGCATAGGAATATGACACCTACACCCTCACTACCTTTGGGAATCAGGATTCTTTATTTATAATAATATACCGTCAAATCACTAACGTATTTTACTGCTTCACAAACACCAGATTCCTTACACCACACATTAACAACTTCATCTAGATCCATCTCACAATATCCACGGCTCCTGAGTACAAAAGGTCTTGTACAATAAAACTAAGATGTGCCGATGTCTTTATTAAAAACTTCAGCCACATTAAAAATGTGTGGTAAGTAATAACATCACGCTTACTAAAACTTTCAAGGTTACCAATACTCTCAATACCTCCGCCGCGAACAATAGCCACAATAAGACATCCAGCACTGTGACTAAATTTATCATTCTTGACAAGAGAGAGAAACTCAGATTACCACCTGAAAACACACCAGGACAATCAAGAATAGCGTGGGCAGCAATGTCCTTCACCTTCACTTTATTTTTGTCCTTTGGTCCAGCAGTCATTTCAGTATTGTCAATTGGCCTTATAGTCATGCAGTAATAATTATCTGTGTTTTCTATAAACCACGGTTTATCTTTTGTGAACACTCTTAGATCTCATTTTATTAAGAAAGAATAAACATAGACAGTCAGATTTTTTTTACAAAGATAAGTGTGAGTCTGAAAGCTATAGGCCTTAGCCAGAAATAGATGATACGTTGTGATTACTCAAAAATGCCACGGCGTGTTTAAGTAACCTGTTCTATATACCATTTAACACTTCTGAGTATATAATTTTGAGGTTGTGCACTATTGTTGCCACATTGTTTCACTAGCATGAATAAACTGCTGGTTACTACAAAAGTGATATTTCTGGGCTCTTCTTGCATGGGCTGTTGTTTTGGGAGCCTCAGACAGCCCTAGGAATATTTTTTTTGATCTATCTACCCCATTTGGAGATACTTATAGTTAACTTCCCGTATTTATCACTGATATACTTTCTTTGGAACTAATCTCTGATTTATTTGTCTGGTGCTGGAGGTGGCTCTTGATGCTACACCTAACAGCACACTATCCTCTTCCTGTCACGTCCCTCTGCTTACTCCTATAGGTAGCAGTAGCAGTTTTGACAGTCATCCCTACCCTGCTATTCCTCCTCGTTTTTGCCCTGTGTATACACTGGACATCTCTCCTATGGCTCATAAAGCGAATTTTCTCTGGTGTTTCTGTAGATATTTGCAATTTGAGTTTTGTAATGTGTAGATACCCCCCCCCCCCCCCTCTTGAACCATGGACCTTGCCGTTGGTGGGGAGGCTTGTGTGCCTCAGTGATGCACTTAGCAGTACCATAGGTTCAACCACAACGGAGGGGTATCTGTTGAGAGGCCAATCAAATGTGTGGTTCCTGAAGAGGGGTAGCTGCCTTTTCAGTAATTGCAGGGGCAACAGTCTGGATAATTGACTGATCTGGCCTTGTAACACTAACCAAAACATCCTTGCTGTGCTGGTACTGCAAACGGTTGAAAACAAGGGGAAACTACAGCTGTAATTTCTCCCGAGGGCATGCAGCTTAACTGTATGGTTAAATGATATTGGCGTCCTCTTGGGTAAAATATTCCAGAGGTAAAATAGTCCCCCATTCGGATATCCGGGTGGGGACTACTTAAGAGGACGTCATTATCAGGAGAAAGAAAACTGGCGTTCTATGGATCGGAGTGTGGAATGTCAGATCTCTTAATCGGGCAGGTAGGCTAGCAAATTTAAAAAGGGAAATGGATAGGTTAAAGTTAGATATAGTGGGAATTAGTGAAGTTCAGTGGCGGGAGGAACAAGACTTTTGGTCAGGTAAATACAGGGTTATAAATACAAAATCAAATAGGGGTAATGCAGGAGTTGGTTTAATAATCAATAAAAAAAATAGGAGTGCGGGTAAGCTACTACAAACAGCACAGTGAACGCATTATTGTGGCCAAGATAGACACGAAGCCCACACCTACTACAGTAGTACAAGTTTATATGCCAACTAGCTCTGCCGATGATGAAGAAATTGAAGAAATGTATGATGAAACAAAAGATATTATTCAGGTAGTGAAGGGAGATGAAAATGTAATAGTCATGGGTGACTGGAATTCGGTAGTAGGAAAAGGGAGAGAAGGAAATGTAGTAGGTGACTATGGATTGGGGGTAAGAAATGAAAGAGGAAGCTGCCTGGTAGAATTTTGAACAGAGCACAACTTAATCTTCACTTGGTTCAAGATTCATAAAAAAATGGTTGTATACATGGAAGAATCCTGGAGATTCTGACAAGTTTCTGATAGATTATATAATGGTAAGACAGAGATTTAGGAACCAGGTCTTAAATTGTAAGACATTTCCAGGGGCAGATGTGGACTATGACCACAATCTATTAGGTATGGGCTATAGATTAAAACTGAAGAAACTGCAAAAAGGTGGGAATTTAAGGAGATGGGACCGGGATAAACTGACTAAACCAGATGGTGTACAGAGTTTCAGGGAGAGCATACGGGAACAATTGACAGGAATGTGGGAAAGAAATACAGTAGAAGAAGAATGGGTAGCTTTGAGGAATGAAGTAGTGAAGGCAGCAGAGGATCAAGTAGGTTAAAAGATGGGGGCTAGTAGAAATCCTTGGGTAACAGAAGAAATATTGAATTTAATTGGTGACAGGGGAAAATATAAAAACGCAGTAAATGAAGCAGCAAAAAGAAATACAAACGTCTAAAAAAAGAGATCGACAGGAAGTGCAAAATGGCTAAGCAGACATGGCTAGAGTACAAGTGTAAGAATGTAGAGGCTGATCTCTCTGGGGGTAAGATAGATACAGCCTACAGGAAAATTAAAGAGACCTTTGGAGAAAAGAGAACCACTTGTATGAATATCAAGGGCTCAGATGGAAACCCAGTTCCAAGCAAAGAAGGGAAAGCAGAAACGTGGAAGCAGTATATAGAGGGTCTATACAAGGGTGATGTACTTGAGGACAATATTATGGAAATGGAAGAGGATGTAGATGAAGATGAAATGAGAGATATGATTCTGCATGAAGAGTTTTACAGATCACTAAAAGACCTGAGTCGAAACAAGGCCCCGGGAGTAGACAACATTCCATTAGAACTACTGACGGCCTTAGGAGAGCCAGTCCTGACAAAACTCTACCATATGGTGAGCAAGATGTATGAGACAGGTGAAATACCCTCAGACTTCAAGAAGAATGTAATAATTCCAATCCCAAAGAAAGCAGATGTTGACAGATGTGAAAATTACCGAACTATCAGTTTAATAAGTCACTGCTGCAAAATACTAACATGAATTCTTAACAGACTAATGGAAAAACTAGTAGAAGCTGACCTCGGGGAAGATCAGTTTGAATTCCGCAAAAATATTGGAACACGTGCGGCAATACTGACCCTATGACTTATCTTAGAAGCTAGATTAAGCAAAGGCAAACCTATGTTTCTAGCATTTATAGACTTAGAGAAAGCTTTTGACAATGTTGACTGCAATACTCTCTTTCAAATTCTGATGGTGGCAGGGGGAAAATACAGGGAGGGAAAGGCTATTTACAATTTGTACAGAAACCAGATGTCAGTTATAAGAGTTGAGTGATATGAAAGAGAAGCAATGGTTGGGAAGGGAGTGAGACAGGGTTGTAATCTCTCGACGATGTTATTCAATCTGCATATTGAGCAAGCAGTGAAGGAAACAAAAGAAAAATTCGGATTAGGAATTGAAATCCATGGAGAAGAAATAAAAAGATTGAGGTTCGCCGATGACATTGTAATTCTGTCAGAGACAGCAAAGGGCTTGGAAGAGCAGTTGAACGGAATGGATAGTGTCTTGAAGGGAGGATATAAGATGAACATCAACAAAAGTGAAACAAGGGTAGTGGAATGTAGTCGAATTAAGTCAGGTGATGCTGAGGGAATTAGATTAGGAAATGAGACACTTAAAATAGTAAAGGAGTTTTGCTGTTTGGGGAGCAAAATAACTGATGATGGTCGAAGTAGAGAGGATATAAAATGTAGACTGGCAATGGCAAGGAAAGCGTTTCTGAAGAAGAGAAATTTGTTAACATCGAGTATAGATTTAAGTGTCAGGAAGTCGTTTCTGAAAGTATTTGTATGGAGTGTAGCTATGTATGGAAGTGAAACATGGATGATAAATAGTTTATACAAGAAGAGAATAGAAGCTTTCGAAAGGTGGTGCTACAGAAGAATGCTGAAGATTAGATGGGTAGATCACATAACTAATGAGGACGTATTGAATAGAATTGGAGAGAAGATAAGTTTGTGGCACAACTTGACTAGAAGAAAGGATTGGTTGGTAGGACATGATCTGAGGCATCAAGGGATCACCAATTTAGTATTGGAGGGCAGCGTGGAGGGTAAAAATCATAGAGGGAGACCAAGAGATGAATACACCAAGCAGATTCAGAAGGATGTAGGTTGCAGTAGGTACTGGGAGATGAAGAAGCTTGCACAGGATAGAGTAGCATGGAGAGCTGCATCAAACCAGTCTCAGGACTGAAGACCACAACAACAACAACGTGTAGCTGCGTTAGCCCAAACAAATATTAGTCATCACATCTTTCGAGTGATGCCTTGTGTCAATGGAAAGTGCTACTTTGTTTCCTGTTGCAAACAAAATATTTATATAATTTTGTGCATGTTTTTCTTTTTAAGAGGTTCAAATTTTTGTAAGAGTGATTTCATTTAGTCTGTATCACAATAATTACTCACAGAACAGCCATCAGTGTCCATTGGTGACACATCAGGAGGGTAGCAAGTTGCATATCTGGGATTCTGTCTGCTTTTTAGTTTACTTCCTCAGTTAGTCTTGTTAGGATGGATAGTATGTGTGCACGCTGTGTGCAGATGCAGGAGAAGCTGGCTGAAGTTTATGAATGGCTGAATGCGATTTGGCTATGGTCTGTTACCTTCAGGATGTTGCCTCGGGGTGTGGCGTTGGCAGAGATTCTGGTAGTCACATGGGAAACTTCAGTGTTGCCTGTTTGCCCATGTGTTCTGCTTCTGAGGCACCTCATAGTGAACTTGATGTATTGGATCTGCCCATACAGCTGGGTGAGTGGCAGGTGGTAATAGGATTGCATTGCTCAAGGCAGAGGGCCAACGTGGAGAATGCCCACGTAACCTCATTCATTCACCCTGAGAGTTGACAGCTGGCCACTCCTTCAGCAGGATCTGAGTAGGCCCACATGTGGGGGCTTATTAGTTATTGGGAGCTCCAACATAGGAGTGTTATGGAGCCCCTTAGGCAGATAGCATTCAGGGCTGGAAAGAAAGCTAATATGCACTCGCCATGTCTCCCAGAGGGCCTCATCCATAATGTGGAGGCAGCCTTGCCTGTGGCTACCAAGCATGTAGAGTGCGTTCATCTGCAAGTTACAGCTCAAGTTGGCACCAACAATATCTGTCCAATGACTTTTGAGGCCATCCTCATTTCATACAGGTGGCTGGTGGAGGTTGTGAAGACTGCTGGCCTCACGCACAGGGCTCAAGCAGAGCTCGCAATTTGCAACATTGTTCCCAGAGTTGATCGGCATCCTTTTGTTAGGAGCTGAGTAGACGGTATCAGCCAAAGGCTTTGTCGATCCTGTGACAGTCTTGGCTGCAGAGTAGGACTCCCCTTGATATGTTAGGGGTGCACTACATAAAGGAAGCAGCTGTTTGTGGAACAGAGTACTTGTGGAGTGCGCAAAAGGTTGTTTTAGGCTAGACAGTAGTTTGAGGGGCTTCAATGAACACTCTGCTGTGGTAAACTTAGGATATAATTTTATAGAAAGAACACAATGCTTTTAGGAACAGTGATCTTCTTCCTTTAATACCTAAAAACATGATGCATAGCAACAAAGACTTCATAGAGTAAAAGCTTGAAAAAAAAGAAGCTCTTAGGAACAAAGAATTTCACACAGCACAAAACCTAGCACCACCATAGGAGAGGACGAAAAAAACAGTTCTGATTTATTTACTTCCCCCTAAATCAGACTCTAGTGCACAGAATAATTTTTAAATAAAAAATAAGAGGTGAAAACACATTAGTTATGAAGTCTTATCTTAGTACACATTTCTTTAAACTTTTTTGATTTTAAAGCCTTTGTAAACATGTTACCAAGTTGATTTTCAGAACACATATATTCCACATCGATATTCCCATTTTGACAGAGCTCCCGCACGAAATAATATTGTAATTTGATGTGCTTAAAGTGTATGTGGTACTTAAGATTTTTCACTAATTTAATGGCACTTCCATTGTCAATGAATGATATGGAAATGTTTCTTTTTCCACTGATGTCCAACAGCAGCCTGTTAAGCCATACTAATTCCTTGGCTCTATCACTTGCAGCAATGAACTCCACTTCAGTGGTGGATAGTGGAACTGATTTCTGCAGTTGAGATGCCCATGACACAGCCATGTCACCAATCATGGAAGCAAAACCATTTGTTGATTGTCCTGTTTTAGTGTTGCCAGCAAAGTCAACATCAGCATAGGCATGACGTTTCCTGCCAGATGAATTATAGAAGGGACCTATGTCTGAAGTACCACAAAGATATTGGAAAATGTGTTTTGCAGCATTCAGATTAGAAGAAATGGGTTTATCCATAGACGGGACAACTTTTGAAGCAGCATAAGTGAGCTCTGAATGAGTAAAACATGCCTGGTATAATAGTGATCTCACAGCTGAACAATAAGGAACAATGCTATATTTGTTGTCAAATTGTTATCACAGGGAGTTTTTAATAGTTCTGAATCAGCTATGTTAAAATGCTGTATACTCTTCCCTGTGTATACCTGCTGTGAAATAAACAAGTCAGACTCTCGTTGCTCTATTTGCAAGCTTAAACATGAATCTAAAGTTCAAATTGTTATTTTGAATTCTGACTTTAACGTATCTAAAAGTGAATTCACTGCACTTTGAGTTGTGCCTGCAGTAAGTCCATCATTGACATAAATAGCAATCAGCAATTCTTCTGTTTTGCTTTTTTTGAATATAAATGCAAGAATCTGCTGTAGACCTAATAAAGCCATTTTTTTTCATAAGGCGACAAACACAACCTGAGCCATCATCAAAACTATCTGGATGAGTCATGCATATTTCTGTATCCAAGTCACTATATAAGAATGCAGTTCTAATGTTGAATTGACCACGTTTCAAATGTTCTTCTGATGCAATTGCTATTACAGCACAAATAGTATCATAAAGGGCAACTGGACTAAAAGTTTCATCATAATCAAGTCCGTCACATTGAAACATACCACACGCAGCTGAGCAAGCACTGTAAGAATCAATCAATCCATCATATTTATATTTAATATGAAGTACCCATCAGTTATCGATAACATGTTTTCCTTTAGGCAATTCTACCAAGCTTCAGGTATCATTTTCTTCAAATGCCTTTATTTCTCCTTTCATTGCATTAAATAATTTATTGGAATTGCTACTTTCCATAGATATGTTGAAGTTTGTTGTTACAAGCTCTTTAAGGATTGCTTTTGCCAGGCAATCTAATGTGTTTGCTTCTTGAGACTGGTGAGGCTGGTATCCTAATCTGTAGTCACTAAATTTCACTGGTGGATGTATTTCATGAACTGGACATCGATTTGCTAACTCATTTGAATGTTCTTGGTCGCTTGTTTCAATCTAATCAACAGTAGGTTCACTTTTCTCTCCTGTTTCTTCAGGTATGGAATTCAATTCCAACTCAAGCAAATTTACAGTTGTAAATAGCTTTTCTGGTTGAAAATCAACATTGCATGATTTCATCACACAATGCTTTGATGGAATCTATACTTTGTAACCATCTTTGTCGTTAATATAGCAAACAAAATGGCCAGAAGTAGCTTTGTCATCGAACTTAGAACAAAATGTATTTTTCAAATAAACATAGCATTTTGATCGAAAAATGACGTGGATAGTTGAAACTGTTAAACATTTTGCCAGGCCACAATTCAGAGGTTGTTTTACCCTCAGCTCTTGACTTCCCAGTATGACTGAGTAGAAAACAGCTGTGTCACATGCATGAGCCCCAAATGATTTAGGTAACTTTCTAGATGTTAACATTGAGTGAGCTAACTCAACTACATGTCGATTTGCTTGTTCAGCAACACCGTTTTGTTCAAGAGCATCTGGACAAATAAGACAAAACTCATTACCACAGCCTTGTAGCACTGCAGCTACCATGATACAACTGTACTCTCCTCCACCATCAGACCGAAATACTTTTATCTTATGACCAACAGCATCACGCCCCTTCAAAATATTTTCAAATTTTCAGCCACTTCAGATAAATTTCACCTGCAATATATCAAAAAAAAAAATGAAAATAATCATCTTTGAAAATCACATAGTAATGAAAACCATTTATGAGTCAACACACATTGTTCCATTAATGTCTGCAACGATCAACTCACTGACAGTTTGCAGACAATCTCTGCCATGGCTAAATGGTTTGCAATGGAATTTGCTAAGAACACATCCATCACAAAATGATGTGATGTTAGGGCACATAACTGATATACCAAAGCGAGAGAGTACATCTCTTACATGATGTTAATCTTAATGACAGAGTCTCTCATGCCAACATTGTAGTTGTTTTTACAAAGTTGCTAAATTAATAATTACTTGTGAATCCAGAGGACAAACTCACATGTCCATAATATATACTGAACCAGCTAGTCTTCCTGTTGTGACTAATTCACTGTGTTGCCAAATGATAACATCTGTGTTATCATAAGTCGCATTATATCCTCTTTGTGCAGCTTGATGGACAGAGAAAAGTTGGTGTCTGAGATGAGGTACATACCAGATATTTTCGAGCAAAGCAGGTGTCCACCTTTTGTTTACGAATATTTCAGTATGAATACTGCCAGCCCCATGTGCAAAAATAACTTCTTTGCCAGCTGTATGTACACTCTGTGGAATTGGAAACTTTTTGAACATAGCAAAATGCCATTTATTTGTTGAGGTATGCTGTATCATGCCAGAGTCTGAAATGCAAGAATCTGCAGTATCAGAATTAACACAAAACAACAAACTAGTGACTAGAAATGTGTTTGGTTTGCTGCTCACTTTTAAACTGAAACTAAAATTATTATTGTTTTTAATTGTTGCCTTTACTTCTTCTGTGACTTTGCACTTTCAGCAGTTTCTACATCTACATATACATGACTACTCTGCAATTCACATTTAAGTGCTTGGCAGAGGGTTCATCGAACCACAATCATACTATCTCTCTACTATTCCACTCCCTAACAGCGAGCGGGAAAAACGAACACCTAAACCTTTCTGTTCGAGCTCTGATTTCTCTTATTTTATTTTGATGATCATTCCTACCTATGTAGGTTGGGCTCAACAAAATATTTTTGCATTCAGAAGAGAAAGTTGGTGACTGAAATTTTGTAAAAAGATCTCGCCGCGACGAAAAACGTCTATGCTGTAATGACTTCCATCCCAACTCGTGTATCATATCTGTCACACTCTCTCCCCTATAACGCGATAATACAAAACGAGCTGCCCTTTTTTGCACCCTTTCAATGTCCTCCGTCAATCGCACCTGGTAAGGATCCCACACTGCGCAGCAATATTCTAACAGAGGACGAACGAGTGTAGTGTAAGCTGTCTCTTTAGTGGACTTGTTGCATCTGCTAAGTGTCCTGCCAATGAAACGCAACCTTTGGCTCGCCTTCACGACAATATTATCTATGTGGTCCTTCCAACTGAAGTTGTTCGTAATGTTAACACCCAGGTACTTAGTTGAATTGACAGCCTTGAGAATTGTACTATTTATCAAGTAATCGAATTCCAACGGAGTTCTTTTGGAACTCATGTGGATCATCTCACACTTTTCGTTATTTAGCATCAACTGCCACCTGACTCACCATACAGCAATCTTTTCTAAATCGCTTTGCAGCTGATACTGGTCTTCGGATGACCTTACTAGACGGTAAATTACAGCATCATCTGTGAACAGTCTAAGAGAACTGCTCAGATTGTCACCCAGGTCATTTATATAGATCAGGAACAGTAGAGGTCCCAGGATGCTTCCCTGGGGAACACCTGATATCACTTCAGTTTTACTCGATGATTTGCCGTCTATTACTATGAACTGCGACCTTCCTGACAGGAAATCACGAATCCAGTCGCACAACTGAGACGATACCCCATAGCTCCGCAACTTGATTAGAAGTCGCTTGTGAGGAACGGTGTCAAAAGCTTTCCGGAAATCTAGAAATACGGAATCAACTTGAAATCCCCTGTCGATAGCGGCCATTACTTCGTGCGAATAAAGAGCTAGCTGCGTTGCACAAGAGCAATGTTTTCTGAAGCCATGCTGGTTACGTGTCAATAGATTGTTCCCTTTGAGGTGGTTCATAATGTTTGAATACAGTATATGCTCCAAAACCCTACTGCAAACTGACGTCAATGATATAGGTCTGTAGTTAAATGGATTACTCCTACTACCCTTCTTGAACACTGGTGCGACCTGCGCAATTTTCCAATCTGTAGGTACAGATCTATTGGTGAGCGAGCGGTTGTATATGAGTGCTAAGTAGGGAGCTATAGTATCAGCGTAATCTGAAAGGAACCTAATCGGTATACAATCTGGACCTGAAGACTTGCCCGTGTCAAGCGATTTGAGTTGCTTCGCAACCCCTAAGGTATCTACTTCTAAGAAACTCATGCTAGCAGATGTTCGTGTTTCAAATTCTGGAATATTCCATTCGTCTTCCCTGGTGAAGGAATTTCGGAAAACTGCGTTCAATAACTCCGCTTTAGCGGCACAGTCGTCGATAACAGTACCATTGGCACTGCGCAGCGAAGGTATTGACTGCGTCTTGCCGCTTGTGTACTTTACATACGACCAGAATTTCTTCGGATTTTCTACCAAATTTCGAGACAATGTTTCGTTGTGGAACCTATTAAAGGCATCTCGCATCGAAGTACGTGCCAAATTTCGCGTGTCTGTAAATTTTAGCCCATCTTCGGGATTTCGCGTTCTTCTGAACTTCGCATGCTTTTTCCGTTGCCTCTGCAACAGCGTTCGGACCTTTTTTGTGTACCACGGGGGATCCGTTCCATCTCTTACCAATTTATGAGGTATGAATCTCTCAATTGCTGTTGCTACTATATCTTTGAATTTGAGCCACATCTCGTCTACATTCGCATAGTCAGTTCGGAAGGAATGGAAATTGTCTTTTAAGAAGGCTTCTAGTGGCACTTTATCCGCTTTTTTAAATAAAATTATTTTGCGTTTGTTTCTGATGGGTTTGGAAGAAATGGTATTGAGCCTAGCTACAATGACCTTGTGATCACTAATCCCTGTATCAGTCATGATGCTCTCTATCAGCTCTGGATTGTTTGTGGCCAAGAGGTTTGTGGTAATATGTCCAGCTGTCTTGTAATACAGACATGTACGACTTCCTGTCTCTCCATCCTCTGGTGAAAATTTCTTCTATTTTTGATGTTGCTCATATGATTTTGATTTTGTGTACAAATCACCAGCTGCCTGTGTAGCTAGCCAGTTCTCAATGAAATGCAAATTTTCAATGAGAAGCTTTGTTGTCTGCTCAGATTCAGGACCATGATGCCAGGTCAGCCTGTAAATCTGGTATCTGAGTCTTAATGTGTTGAAAATATGATGGTGGAACAGCAAAAGGGGCAAAGTTACATTTGAATTAATTTAGTTCAGTTCACTGCATAAGTCATGGAAAATGTTTGCAAGTAGTGACACCATATTTTGATGTTTCAAAGAAAGATTCATACAGCATATATAGCTGCTGAAGTGAAGTTTCTTCATATATCCAACATAAGTGTGTCTCAAATTTCTTTTGCATCAGTCTTCTTTCTTACAGGAATAACAGGTTCCTCTTCAAGTGTTGTTCCAATGATACAAGCTGCCCAAGCATTGCCCCATTGCCAGCACTGATGTATGTCAGATGGTTCGTCTCCTTCCGCTAATGATGAGAGCTGACATGTACCATCTATAATCAAATAAAGAGAATGTTCCTTTAAACAGAGCTTAATCTGCCATTTCCATGTTTCCCACTAATCTTCACTTGACAACCTGCAAATTTTGTATGACTATAGTCATTACTCAACCGAGGCACTGTGTCTGCCATTCCACAAATCTTGCAGTCTCACGAATATCCTAGTAAATGGAAAAATAGTCCAGCGAACTAGTACTATAATTCTCACAACCAGAAGCATTCAAACCTGGGGCCATGAACTGTTGTGGTGATCTTAGGATATAATGTTATAGCAAGAACACAACATTTTTAGGAAAGTTATCTTCTTCCTTTAATATGTAAAAAAATGCACATAGTATCAAAAACTCAGAGTAAAAACATGAAAAAAAGGCACTCTTAGTAGCAAAGAATTTCACACAACGCAAAACCAAGTACCATCATAGGGAGAGAACAGGAAACACATAGTCCTGATTTACATACTTTAACTCACTCACCAGTCGGTAGTGAGAGGGTATTCAGACTAAAGACAGTTCGACTGTCAAAATTTTATCAGTAAACTTTCAAAGTATCTATCATAAAGTTCCCAAATTTACTGCCTTCCAGGAAAGTTTTCACGTGCAAATTATTCTTGGGACCAGGAGCTGACTGAAACCCAAAGTAGAAAGCTTTGAGATATCTAGTGAGTCATGGAATGTACATCAGATTAGAGGCCATAGGAGGGTGAGTGTTCATTTTAGTTGACCTCTATTGAGGTCAAAGCCAAGTGTGAGTTATCTGGTCGCGTTTAACAAGTGTTGATGAAACCAAGTTAATTGTTGGATGTTTTTACTGGTCACCCGACTCTGCTGTGACAGTTCTAGAGTCATTCAAAGAAAGTCTACAGTCAATAATGTGGAAATACCCAGATCACTCAATACTAGTTGGAGGTAACGTTACTTTTGAACACATTTTCTGAAAACTGTCTTAAGCAACTAGCTCAGCAGCCCACATACAATGAAAATGTCTTAGATCTTTTAGCTACAAATAAGCCAGACCTTATTGACAGTGTCAGTATAGAAATGGGGATTAGGCAACCATTATATTTGTTATAGCAAATATGGCTACAAGAGTTAATAAATTAGGGAAGAAGACTAGGAAAGTGTTTCTGCCAGATAGAGCAGATACACAGTTGTTAGCATATCAGTTAGAAAGTGAATTAACATCACTTAGTTCCAGTAAGATGTACATAGAGGAATTATGGGCAACATTTAAGCAGATTAGCAGATAGTAAATCATGGTCTGGAGAGTAGTGAGCCTAGTAAGTGGATAAAGAATGAAAAAGGCCCACCATGGTTTAACAATAAAATTCAGAAGATGCTCAGGAAGCACCGGCTGTTGCACTC
Source organism: Schistocerca gregaria (assembly GCF_023897955.1). Taxonomy (NCBI): domain Eukaryota; kingdom Metazoa; phylum Arthropoda; class Insecta; order Orthoptera; family Acrididae; genus Schistocerca; species Schistocerca gregaria. The sequence continues at coordinate 312,073,342 of NC_064927.1, forward strand.
TCTGTTCAAAAGAGAATGCACAAATAATGACAAGCAAAGATTAGTAGAGATTCATGCATCTATGAAAAGATCTATGTGCGAAGCATACAACAACTCCCACCACCACACGTTAGCTAAAGATCTGACAGAGAACCCAAGAAAATTCTCATTCTATGTAAAATTGCTAAGCACTTGTAAGGGTTCCATTCAGTTCCTTGTTGACCAGTCTGGTGTGGCAGTTGAAGATATCAAAACAAAAACCAAAGTTTTAAATTTCATATTCAAAAAAATCATTCAGACAGGAGGACCATTTAAACATACCAGTATTTGACCATCAGACAGACTCCCTTATGGACATCATAGTAATAAGCATCACTGGCATAGAGAAACAACTAAAAGAATTGAAAGCAAATAAATTGCCAGCTGCAGATGGAATCCAGTTCAGTTTTACAAAAAGTATTGTACAGCATTTGCTTCTTACTCAGCTTGCATTTATCGTGAATTCTCACCTGGTACAAAATCCCAAGTTACTGAAAAAAAGTGCAGGTAACTTCATTACATGAGAAGGGTAAAAGATGGGCCCACAAAATTGCAGACCAATATCCCTAACTTCAGTTTGCTGCAGAATCCTTTAATATTGTTTGAATACAATAAACTTCCTTGAGACTGAAGCACTTATGTTCACGAACCAGCATGGTTTTTGAAAGCACCACTCGTGCAAAACTCTGCTTGTCCTTTTCTCATGCTATATACTGTAAATTATAGATGAAGGGCAACAGGCAGATTCCATATTTCTAGATTTCTGGAAAGCATTTGAACAGTGCCCCATTCCATGCTGTTAATGAAGGTTCAAGCATATCGAATAAGTTCACAGATATGTGAGTGGCTCAAAGACTTCTTAGAAAATAGAACCCGGGTATGTTGTCCTCAACAGCAAATGTTCATCTGAGACAAGGGTATCATCAGGAGTGCCCCAGGGGTCAAATCGAAAGACTTGCACTTGGCGAACAGTCTACCCGACGGGAGGTGTTAGTCACATGACATTTACTATGATTTGACGGACAGGCTGGTGTAATGGTCGCCTAGTCATAGGTATTGCTAATTGCTATAATCACACTATTTCACTCCCATTTACGGAGCTTGTTAGCACTTGATGTTGGGTTGGCGTCATTAAAATGCATTGTAGTAATCGCTGATGCTTGCTGGATCACTGCTGTGTCTTGATGTTGATGCTGGCTCTAAATCTGGTTGTCTAGGGTTAAAAACATGAGATCCTGTGTTTTTTATGTGCTTTTGATGATAAATAACGAGCAAAACCAAAAAATATTTAAACTTCAAATATTTATTACTCTGGTGGCCATATTCATTCCACTGTCCACCAAAGACAATGACACAACACAAAGTAGTACTTCTTTTACATGTTCTTTGCATTATTTATCCACCTCGAACTCTAACACACATAGTACACACTTTACCAAAGTAACATTCCAACTGTGCCCCCGGCCCTTATTGCTGCTTGTATTTATAACATTGTCAAAGAACTACTAAAAAGAGATATAGTTTATAAGTTACATGTACATCTGTTATCATAATTTGTGCAGAAAAGTTATTAATTTACATGGAGTGACATAATTTAACATGTTATTAAAACAACAGACAGATTTGTTGACTTGACAGAATAATTCTTTGTTACAAAAAGGCTGTTTTTTAGAAGTTTGTCATTGACTTCTCTAATTTGCATAAATAAGTAAATAACATGAATTATTAAGAATTACATTGGTTTTCGTCTAAAATATGATTGATTACATGAATACTGAGTGAAAGCACTCCTAGTGAAGAAATAGGTTTCACTGGGTGATTTTTATTTAAGGAGATCCAAAATACCTAAGTTGACCACTATTTTTCGTACTTCATATTAATTATTTAAGATGAACTTAGTGTTTTTACATGATGACATTTGCTGTATCAGTGATCAAGTGATATTAACTTTTGTGTGGGTCAGTTACTCAGTATAATTTAATGGGTTGACTGTTTATGGAGACATGTTATGCAATCATTGTTAACATACACAATAACTTTTCTATAATCATAAATACTCATTAAAGTGGTTGAATTTTGAGCGTATCGCATACTTTGGTAAAGTAAAACCTTAATATGTTCTGTTACAGTGGGCAGCAACCTGCCTTTTATTTGCTGATGGTGCTGTGGTGTATGGTAAGATGTTGAAGTTGAGTGAATGTAGGAAGATACAAGACAACTTAGACAAAATTTCTAGTTGGTGTGATGATGTGTAAAAATGTAAGTTTATGTGGAGGAGTGGGAATAACAAACCTGTAATGTTCAGTTGCAGTATTGCCAGTCTCCTGCTTGACACAGTCACATTGTTTAAGTATCTGGGCATAACATTGAAAAGTGATATGAGATGGAATAAGCATGTGAGAACTATGGTAGGGAAGGTGCAATCAGTTTATTATGTATAAAGGAGACTGCACATAGGACATTGGTGGGCCTATTCTTGAGTATTGCTCAAGTGTTTGGGATCCGTACCAGGTTGGATTGAAGGAAGACATCAAAGTAATTCACAGGCGGGCTGCTAGATTTGTTACTGGTAGGTTTGAACAACATGTAAGTGTTATGGAGATGGTTCTGGAATTCAAATGGGAATCCCTGGAGGGAAGGTAACATTATTGTCATGAAACACTATTAAGAAAATTCAATTCTAATGCCACCAACACACGTTGTACATAAGGACCACACAGATAAGATTCAAGAAATTGGGACTCATACAGAGGCATACAGATAGTCGTTTTTCCCTCACTCTATTTGCTATTGGAACAGGAAAGGAAATGACTAGTAGTGGTACAGGGTACCCTCCACCATGCATCATATGGTGCCTTGTGGAGTATCTATGTGGATGTAGATGTAGATGTGAAGCATTTGGTAGAATGGTCCCTTATTAGTCTAGTTCTATATTCATTTTATCAATATTTATTAACAGCGACCACACTTGAGTAGCAGTCCTTGCCCAAATTGCCCTGTCTTGTGTGCTGCCTGACCTGTGCTGTCTGCTACTGCCATGCAGCAGTGTTACGCATTTGTTGCTGGAGTACTGGTTAATCAACCTGTTTTACTATTCCTATTATTATGTATTGCTAAACTGAAAATCACACTAAGAGGTATAAATAGGCTAGCTTTGCATAGGGGAAAAAACACTTACCATTGAAAGATATCTGGTGCAGGTCCACATGAAACATGAGGGATGTGATGCAGGCTTACTGGAGCACAATCTATCATCCCAATGTATTTTTTTGTATGTTGCCTTTGCACTTTCTGATTAAATTTCAGATGCCTTTGTGTGAACAAATACATGATACTTTTCACATTCATTTTTCATTACAAGTTACTGGTATTTCAAAAGTTAAAAATGTCTCAGAAGTTACTGGTATTTCAAAAGTTAAAGATATCTCATCCCCTGTGTGCATGTGTGTGTGTGTGTGTGTGTGTGTGTGTGTGTGTGTGTGTGTGTGAGAGAGAGAGAGAGAGAGAGAGAGAGAGAGAGAGAGAGAGAAGAGGGGAGGGCATGGGCTAATATGTTGCTTGGCGATGTGGGGTACACAGAACATGGGTAGTGGAAATGCAATCAGTGTACAAGGTTTGGAGCAGAAGATGAGAGACAGGTGTGTAAAGATATGGAAGTTGATGATAGGTGAGTCTAGTAAAGGACTGTATTGCCTGACATTTCTCAGTTTCATATATGCATAGACCTATAGAGCTGTGGTACCCACATTGCACAATACCATGTCACATATGGCATTAGTCATACCAACCTTCATAGCAACTGCACTAAGTCATTCGCCTTGGTCATCAGATGCCACATCAGGAAGTCATGGACAGGTAAAAACTGTACATGTGTTGTATTTGCTGATGGTTTGTGTTTCTGTTTCTGCAGAAATGATGACTGATTCATTATTTAGAGACCCTCTGGTAAATTCCAAATGGTTGGTTTATTGTTTAATACCACATTGCTTTAAGGCCTGGGACCAGGTTTTGAGATTCAGCTGTCTGATTCAGCTCATGTTTCTCAATAGGCTGCAGTTGTTTAATAGATCTTGTGGCTAGTTGTTGGAACTTAAAGCAAATGTCTGTATGTGACAAAGTAATTTAATTGGCTAGATAAAAAATCTACTCACCAAGTGGTGTTAGAACACACACATTGAATAAGATTGTAATTAGACAAGCTTTCAGAGCCAGTAACTCTTTCTTCACACAGAAGGGTTGAAGGAGAAGGAAGAGGGATGAAGAAAAAGGACTGGAGAGGTCTAGAAAAAGTGGTATATTTTGGGAAAGTCACCCAGAAATGTGGGTCAGGGGAGACTTACCACAAGGGATGAGAAGGAAAGACTGATTGTTGGGGACTGCATCAGACGAGATTTGAAAACCCAAATTTTCAAATATGAAAACTCAAATTGTCAAATATGAAAACCCAAATATTTTCAATTATTAAAATCCAGATTTTCAAATCTTGTCCAATGTAGTCCCCAACAATCAGTCTTTCCTTCTCAGCCCATGTGGTAAGTCTCCCCTGACTCACGGTTCTGGGTGACTTCCCAAAATCTACCCTGTTTCCTAGACCTCTCCAGTTCTTTTTGTTTACTGCTCTTCCTTCCCCTTCAACCCTTCTGCCTGCAGAATGGGCTACTGGCTCCAAACGATTGTCCAATTACAACCTTCTTTAAAGAGTGTGTTTTGCCGCCACTTGGTGAGTAAATTTTTTTATGTATCCGATTGAATTATTTTGTAGAAAATTGGTTGGTTTCATTATTATGAATGTTTGCATCTACTGCATACAGCCAGTTTAGAACAAAAAAGAAAAATTATAGAAGATTTACATTTATTTGAAAAGTTTTATTTTTCTGTTTGTTCAGAAGGAAAGTGGGTTACACTAACACAGTTAATTTATTGATTATTAGGTCCATAATGGAGATGGAGATACTATCAGAAATGAAAAATATTACATGGAGAGCGTAGCTGGTTTCTCACAAAAAAGGAGATGACTTTATTGTGTGTGCAATGTTGGCAACTTAGTGTCCAATAAACTACAAGAAACAGTTTTGTTTGATTTGTAAGATTTTTCTGTCTGTAGTTGTAAGATACTGATTGGTGATATCTGTGGCTTCTTGTCTGATGCAGCGAGGACTCTGCCTATCTCGTGCAACTGCAGCTGTCCTGAATCTTGCATGCTGTCTTGTACTGATCCCTATGTGCCGCAGCCTCAGCTCAGCACTCCACTCTACATTTGGCCATGCTGCACTTTCCTTCTGGTTGCAGAAAGGAAAGTTCATCCATATAACTTGTGCCATTACAATTCTACTTGCTGCAGGTAAGTCATTCAAATTCATGGATAAACTGTTCCTTTTAAAATACAAAACAGTTGATGAGTGCTACTACATGTTCTGGAATCTCAGTTCTCATTATGGCAGAAAAATGTTGGGAACTCTTATGCAAGAATTTTTAATAACTAGTTGCTATATTTCTGGCCAATGAAACGCTAATACTTCTCTATTTTTCCCACTTGATACTCCAGAATCAGCTACTGCTAAGATGTGCTTGGAATATTGCCATGCTATCAAGCTTAGGCTCTCTTTGAGTGACTGTATGACTGATAGGTCTGAATCAAGTGGTTGATAGAAACAATTGATTGTTAATGTAGGCCCACTGACCCAAGTTATTCTTGTTCATATAAGTTTGCTCCCAGTTATTCCTGTTCATATCAGTTCGCAGTCGATAATTTGATATCTCACTAGGAATAATGGCTGTACTTGCCATTACAAACCCTCCTTCCCCTGGAGAGCCTAATCTATCTTTCCAATATATGTTCCCTGGGTTGTTGAAAATTTCCCTATGCTCTATTTTGGGTTTTGATCAAATCTCAGTTATTCTGATATGAGGGGGTGATTGCTTTCTATGAGAGATGCAAGCTCTGAGACTTTCCTGTGAATTCCATGGCAGTTACCAACTAATGTTTTGAAATTCTAACTTTCCAGATTTAGAGCCAGTCTGTTGAACCAAGAGAGTAAGGCTTTTTGGCTCTTTCTCTTTATCAGCAGGGGTCAATTTGTTAGCCACATACAGCCCTTCAGTAGCTTCAGTTCTGGGCATTTTCTACCAGCCACTGTCGGATGGCAGCTTGATACCAGAGCAGGGTACTCTGCAGATGATGTTGGCTGAAAGAGTAGTTGGCAAACTCTGCAGTGCCTTTGCAATAGTAGGCAACCCTGCCATTCCATCATCAGTATGATTTATAGTGTCACCAGTACAATTTGCAGTGACTGTATTAAGTTGGTCAGTGGCCAACACAGCTTCTAGTTGTTCTGAACAGCAGCTAACTTATCCATCATGATATAGCAACAGCCACATTTATTACAGATATCTTTATGTGACCTTAGTGATTTTAGAGATCAAATGAAGTAGAGGAATTAAACGGAAAATTAGGTTGTGCTTACAGAAAAAATAAACCTGAAGCAATGCACAAACTGAAGAAGCTGGTTGGTGCAGGAATTGCTGTATCTAGTGTTGATACCATGAAATCTAGAGCTACTGCTGATGTTTGGAGATAGTGAAATATATTATAATTTCTGTAGCTTTGTAATTTTTACATTTTCAAGTAAATTTTTCATTTGATATAATTAGCTGTTTCATGATTACTGTGACAATGCAGTCTGTTAGTCAATAAAATCACAAGAGATAGTTAGATCTGTTAAGTGAATAGAGTAAAAGTCTAATTAATAATTTAGAATATCATTAGAAGCAAATGTATTGTGAGTCTGCAAACATTCTTTGTTGTAGGACAATGTGCTTGGCAGGTAATATGCAGCTTTAGGATCAGTGAGTTTCCTACCCTTCTTAGTTTCATTGATTTCTCTGTTCATATATTTCACTCTCTTCTTGATTCCTTGTGCATCACATAATGTATTCTAAACTACAAAATCTTAAAACAAGATAAAGTGCTTTTTTTTATTAAGGAAAAACGGCTTTTCAAAATGGGTGTATTAATCCTGCAACAGACACTTAGTAATGTCAAAGTGTTGTGTACACATGATTTTATGTATTGTAACTTTGGCATATTTTCTGAACATTTCTATAAAGAATTTTTGTTTCACCATAACTGATGAAATGTAAATTCTACTTTAAACTCAAAAATCAGAAAATTTTAGTAATTCAATTAACTTTTGTATATACACTCCTGGAAATTGAAATAAGAACACTGTGAATTCATTGTCCCAGGAAGGGGAAACTTTATTGACACATTCCTGGGGTCAGATACATAACATGATCACACTGACAGAACCACAGGCACATAGACACAGGCAACAGAGCATGCGCAATGTCGGCACTAGTACAGTGTATATCCACCTTTTGCAGCAATGCAGGCTGCTATTCTCCCATGGAGACAATCATAGAGATGCTGGATGTAGTCCTGTGGAACGGCTTGCCATGCCATTTCCACCTGGCGCCTCAGTTGGACCAGCGTTCGTGCTGGACGTGCAGACCGCGTGAGACGATGCTTCATCCAGTCCCAAACATGCTCAATGGCGGACAGATCCGGAGATTTTGCTGGCCAGGTAGAGCACGTTGGGTGGCACGGGATACATGCGGACGTGCATTGCCCTGTTGGAACAGCAAGTTCCCTTGCCGGTCTAGGAATGGTAGAACGATGGGTTCGATGACGGTTTGGATGTACCATGCACTATTCAGTGTCCCCTCGACGATCACCAGAGGTGTACGGCCAGTGTAGGAGATCACTCCCCACACCATGATGCAGGGTGTTGGCCCTGTGTGCCTCGGTCGTATGCAGTCCTGATTGTGGCGCTCACCTGCACGGCGCCAAACATGCATACGACCATCATTGGCACCAAAACAGAAGCGACTCTCATCGCTGAAGACGACACATCTCCATTCGTCCCTTCATTCACGCCTGTCGCGACACCTCTGGAGGCGGGCTGCACGATGTTGGGGCGTGAGCGGAAGACGGCCTAACGGTGTGCAGGACCGTAGCCCAGCTGCATGGAGACGGTTGCGAATGGTCCTCGCCGATACCCCAGGAGCAACAGTGTCCCTAATTTGCTGGGAAGTGGCGGTGCGGTCCCCTATGGCACTGCGTAGGATCCTACGGTCTTGGCGTGCATCCGTGCGTCGCTGCGGTCCGGTCCCAGGTCGACGGGCACGTGCACCTTCCGCCGACCACTGGCGACAACATCGATGTACTGTGGAGACCTCACGCCCCACGTGTTGAGCAATTCGGCGGTACGTCCACCCGGCCTCCCGCATGCCCACTATACGCCCTCGCTCAAAGTCCGTCAACTGCACATACGGTTCACGTCCACGCTGTCGCGGCATGCTACCAGTGTTAAAGACTGCGATGGAGCTCCGTATGCCACGGCAAACTGGCTGACACTGACGGCGGCGGTGCACAAATGCTGCGCAGCTAGCGCCATTCGACGACCAACACCACGGTTCCTGGTGTGTCCGCTGTGCCGTGCGTGTGATCATTGCTTGTACAGCCCTCTCGCAGTGTCCGGAGCAAGTATGGTGGGTCTGACACACCGGTGTCAATGTGTTCTTTTTTCCATTTCCAGGAGTGTAGATTAGATAGGTATGGGAAAAACAATGCTAGTGAATATGTTACTTGTTATGACATTTCTCTCTTTCTTGATCTATACAGGCTCACTATTTCATGCTTTGAGCTACATCTAATATTGTTGTTTTCTTTGTTACTCATGATCAAATCACTAGTCAGACTTATAGTAATATATATAACAGTCATATAAATACACAAGCACATCCTCTGACACAGTGCCATGTCTGTCAGATATCTCTCTCCTATTTTCTGAAGGTTAACTGTTAGTATTGCAGCTTCATTATCCAACAACACAGCACCATTAACATTTTTCATGATGAGCAAACAGCCAAAATTTCCATATTAGGGAAGAACAGCCAACAGTGAGTACTTTAATACTATAAATTATAGGTGCAATTTCTACTTAGAAATAAGAGTTACTTGAATCAGAAAGTTTAGAAAAATGTTAAAATAAATATTTATGGAATATTAGAGAGAGGTAAGTGTGAAAGCTCTTTAGAGTAAAACTACAATGTGAACTCACAGTGCCTGTCTCATTTCCCAGTATCCCATTGTACTCCATTTTATGGTGAGCCCTGAATTACTTTTCAATTTCAGTCTTACATTTAACAATATTATGAAAAGATGCCACTCACCATATAATGGAGATGATGAGTCGCAGATATTCACAACAAAAAGACAGTCACAATAGAGGCTTCCAGCCATCAAAGGCTTTGTCAAAAGTAGATGACAGATACACAAACACACACAAGAGCAAACGCAACTGCCTCTGGCAGCTGAAGCCACACTGCGAGCAACAGATGCAGTGCATGATGGGGGTTGCAACTGGGTGGGGCTAAGGAGGAGGCTGGTGTGGGGAGGGGATGGATAGCAGGTTAAGTGTAGGGACAGTGAAGTGCAGTTGGGCAGTGCACAAGGACAAAGTGAAGAGAGGGTAGGGCAGTTAGGTGCAGTTGGGATATTAGATGTAGAGCAGGGGAGAGGTGGGGGGAGGGGGGGAAGTTTCTGGAAAAGGAGAGGAGTAAAAAGACTGGGTGCGTTGGTGGACTGAGGGCTGGGCAGTGCTGGAATGGGAACAGGGAAAGGGCTGGATGAGTGAGAAAAATGACTAGTGAAGGTTGAGACCAGGAGGGTTATGGGAATGTAGGATACATTTCAGGGAGGATGGTCTACTTGTTTCTTGGCCACAGTTTCTCAGTGGCCATTCATGAGAACATACAGCATGTTCGTTGTCATGCCTACATAGAATGCAGCATAATGGTTGTAGCTTAGCTCATAATATTGTTACATTCCATCCTGGATTTTCAATTGTTTGATTTTATTCTTACATTTCAATTATTTTCCCACATGGTGAATATAGGCTGCACTTCTTTTCCTAAATTTGGGCTTGAAAACTCATGGTGTGGCCTATAATTGAGATATTTCCTCTTAGACTGTAAATTGTCAGTTTCAAAATTACATGTAGCAACTCTTGTGGGTTGAAATTAATACTAGTACATGTTACTGCAATTACTTTATCTACCTATCAAAGACTTAAGAATAAAATAGCAGAAAAACTTACACCATGTTCAAGAATACAGTACCTGTTCCTAAGAAAGAAAAGCAACTTTATTTCACAAAACTGTTTTGTTTGTACCAAAATCAAGTACAGCCACTTCCCACCATCTCTGCATCACCGGCATCTGATTCTTCCCCCTTACTAGATGACCCAGAATGCTGCTAAGGTTCTATATCATAAAGAAGGATATCTTCAGTCCCATTAAGATCCTTAGAAACTCCATTTTTTTAACTTTTCGTGGCACATTCTTACTCACACACTTTGCAAATGGCCCCCTGGCACCAAAATTGCTTTGTTCATTATGTATTTACTGTCAAATTGTCTTACACTACCTTTGAATGGATGAGTGATACACACATCCAAAGGCTGTGACACACTTATCATGGCACCAGGAATAATAACTATGTTAGAGTTTCCTTCTTTCAGTTTTTCTTTCACTTTTTCATCATTGTATCCAAGAAAACTACTCGGTAGAGGCATTGATTTTGACTGAAGAAGATCTTCTGGCTGCTTACTTCACACTGCTGAAATCTGATCTAGGACCAGTTCCTCTGCTCCCTCTGTCAGAACAAGCTCTTCCAATATCAGCTCACAGGTTTTTTTCTTTGGGGAGAGTTTTATGATTAAAAACCACAGGCAGTGGCAATTTTCACCCATCAGCCTTAATGCTCAATCACTGTGCACTGCAGCTTTACAGCACCACATGTATGTATTTGCACACTATGTCCCTCTGTGTTATTTACTGTAGTGTTATTTGGCATATCAAAATAGAATGACATTTGGTCTCCATTCTCTACTTGGGAAGGTAAATAAAAATTTTTGTGTTGAAGTTGGATCACATAACACTGAAAACATATCAAACTGTTTTCATAAGCTTGAGGCAGTTTTTGCACAATTGTAGTTCTGCGATGAACAGATAAATCATTTAATTGAACAAATTGCTGAACCTGCCCATATGAAACTTAAATTCCATTGGTGAAATAGTTCTTTCACATGCTATTTTGCAGCTTTCAATTTGAATCATTGTCTGTCTCAGTAACTGCAGTCAGCATGACAAATAGCTAAGTGAAGGAGGCTTGGGTCAATTCTTAGGTTGGAGATTTTCTCTGTTCAGAGACTGGGTGTTGTGTTGCCCTTGTGTTTGTATCATCATAATTGACATTCCAATATTGAGATGGCTGAATGGGCACATCCAAAAGCCAAGAAATTGGAAGAAAACAAAAAGAAGTTTAATCGTTTCAGTGGAATGGCATATCCACATTATGTGTTTCAAACTGCAAAAATAAGTTAGTCTTTTTCCACATCTGGATATTTGCAATTTTGTCATCAAAATGAACATAAACTTTTTGAATTATTCAAAAGTTCTCTTCACTTGCATGCCAATGACAATTTTTTTTCATCATCATGAAATCTTCATTGTTTCCCACTTTTTGAGTTCCTTTGCATAGCTGATAGTGTGAAGTTTAAATTTTGCTGTGTAACTAATACATCTCTTCCCATCTCTTCTACTCACAAATCAAATGATCAACTTTTCTCCCATCCTTATTTTTCAATTTTCTTACAGTGTCTTTTGAATAAGTTATGTCACCAGACCTCCCATTACATAAAACCTGCTCTGTTGTTGATGAGTCATCCTTTGTCATCAGGTAGTTGAAGAAGGGAGGAATGGAAGATAGATTTAGGTGTTGAGAACCACAAGGACCTAAAGCACACCATTGTCGATTTTGAGATTGTAGTATGTATGCAAGCTCGTGATGCCTCTGGATCTCATGGTTAACTAACAATGCCCACACTGCTGGCCCACATTCTATATATTAATTTTCAGGGAAATATATCCCACCAATTTCTCTAATATTCATTTTCATATAGGTCCTAAGCACAAACACAATACTCTTGCTCTGCACTGTTCAGTTGTCATGTAGGGTTGCAAACATACTTTTGTGTCTGGATCATGTATGTGGTAGTAATGCTTCGCAACTGTAAGTCAGTTTAGTAGTGTGGCCTATATTCAAGATTTACTTTTTACTATAATCTCACGTCAAAAGTTTATGAGTAGTCTATTTTCACATGTGGCCTATGTTCATTTAAATATGGTGTATCTGTCTAGTTTCATCACTTTCACTCTGTAAGAAGGAATATTTGGACATCGAATCTTGCAGTTCCGATAATCTGTTATTTCTCTTTTTATTTAAATACAAGCAAATTATTTTCTCTATCTTTAATTAATGTGATGAAATTGCTTGCATCTGTAACTAAATTTGCAGCCAACAGTTCAGTAGTGTGTCAAATAAAATTGGCAACCAGAAGCAAACATTCTTTTTGTTAGTGTGCAGTGAGATATAACTACTATTTTTGGATACAAACTGGTTACACACAACTAAAAATTATTACTACATTCTTAAAAAATGGAAGTGTTGAGTATCTATATATAATTCAAAATAGCTACTATTAAAATGTTTCAATTCTTCTTCAAATATCATTACCATTCAGCTGATATGTATTGAATAGTCAAAAAGTTTCTATTTGTGGGTGTTGCTGCATCATAAATGCAATGTAGTACAACTCTGATGTGGGTATATAAACACTGATATGTAGGCAAGAGGCTAGTGTGGCGTTTGTGTCTTTCCAACATATGTGCAGTAAATGCAGCTACATGCACTAAGGCGATGTTATTGCCTAACGTGTTTAACAGGACCAATGTACTGTTATTCTTTCCTTGGATCCTATAAGACAGATGCTATTAGACATCCATCAGAGAAGAAAAGAATGTGTATGGGCAGCACGTCTGTCAGAAACCTCCGTTGTGGAATGGTGTGCCAAGTTCCATGCGGTAGCTTCATAATAATGCTCGATGCAATATCACAAAAGTCGTAACATAGAAGTTGCACCGACTCAAGTGGAAGACACTTGAGCACCATCCCACCTCCCCTATACTCCTTATCTCTCCCCATGTGATTATCGTGCCTTTGGATACTTAAAAGTGGTCTTGAAGGGTCAACAATTTGTGTCAAACAAGGATGTGCTGTTGTTATGGAATCCTTATGCAGCAGCACATGGTTTTTTACCAAACAGGTAACCAGTCTTCAACCTAGGGCATCAAAGGGATGATTGCCTCAGTGCTCATGGTGATTTTGCCTGATAGGCATATTGATTCTGGACTATATGATCTTATAATGGAAACTTTTTAATTGCCCCTTATATCTATAGTACTTATGTAGTTAAAAGCAAAAAGTCATTGCAAGATAAAATACTTATGTTGAATTTCTTCTTTTTTTCAGCTATACATACAGCTGCTCATGTTGCAAATGCAGTGAATTTCTCCAGATATTATTCTCATGATTTTCCCGAAATCAACTGGGCCAGTTATGAAGGACAGGTATGTCTATTCTTGTATAGTCTACAAGTGCTTCCTATGACAGAGCTCTCTTGTTTTATGCACATTTAGAATATCTTAAATATTCAAAAGGGTTTATTATGCTGTTAATGATGAGGTAGTTAGAGACAGAGTACAGACATATATTGGATGAGAATGGAACAGGAAATCAGCAGGGCACTTTTCAAATGAACCAAAATGCCATTTGATGTGAGTAAATTTGGATTGGCACATTGTGATTTGAAACCCAATTTTCCTATATATTAGTCCCAGTTCTTTACCAGTGTACTACCTTACTTTGTGGTATATTTTTAAGTTCTGAGTAGCAATAACTCATGATTAAATTTTTGTCTGATTTGAGCAAATTACCGTCATTGGGCATCAAAAATGTGTCACTATGTAAATTAAAATAACCATGGCAACACTGTATTTTAATATTAGCACTGACAATCTTGAGGAGCACAGAACACTATTCTGTCATATACCATGAGTGTAAAGTGATCACAGAGCCACTGCTTGTCAGATTTTATGTTCCAAAGTTACCCAACTTAACCCTATTATAATTGTCATCATCATTATTCATCCATTATGATCAGGTCCAGGAGCCTGAACACAAGGCAACTCTTCCAGTATGTTCTGTTTCCTGTTCTCTGCTGCCAATCATCCTGTACACCAACCTCCTTTATAGAATACCTCTCCATTTGTTTCTTGTCCTACCTCATGACTTTTTTCTACAGTGAACAAAATCACAGTCTCACACAAGTCGCCATTGTATACATGTGATTAACATGACTTTCCAAAACAAGACATTTGCTTTTCATTGGGTCTACTGTAAAAATTTCAATCCAGCAGACATGCTGTTCTACTGTATCTGCTACTTATAATGCAAAGAGAATTTTCCTTAAGGTGTTTCCCTCAATTAAAAAAAAATCAAACTACCTAAGTATTATTTCTGTAACTTCACATACCACGTTCATACAGTATAAATAATTGTATCAGTTGCCTGAACATCTGAACTTTGAACTTTTTCAATAAACTATACAACCTAAGCAGATGGCAGGCTGCATAAGAACAATTTCCAACTTAGATTTTTTCATTGTTTTGTCCAGCATGATGTGAAAACTGAACACCAGCAACCATAAATTTATCACAAGAGCTTCATCTAGTTCAGTTAAATGTTGCTTACACACTCATTGGTCATACTGGACTCGAGAGTCCATTGCCGCAGCAATGTATTTTCGCCATCTGTCCCTGTCTTGGGCTATTCCCTTCCATTCACCTTCAATATCTAGGCTCCTCAAATCAGCCTTCACATTGTCCTCTCATCTATGCCTCAGTCTGCCCACAGGACATTTTCCCCTTTAAGTAGGGCACTAAATGTTGCTTAAAACATGTAAATGATTTAATAGTAAATTTAACAACAACTCATCAAACAGTAAAGGTGGTGAGTTGTTAAACTTACTTGTAAATTATTTACATTCTGCTTGAACTTTCCATTGGCGTGTTTCCTGATGAAATAGCTTTGTATTGTTTTGTTTTGATAATTGCACAAAAAGTATTTATATTCACAGTTTTGTTCTGCTTTTCACTTAAAGTATAGCTCTGTATAGAATTTAACACTGATGCATTCTATTTGAATGATTTTATGCTGTGTAATAAAAATAATTGACAGAATACTTTTGGGATGCTATATAATCTCTAATTTTATGACTGAAATTTGTGTGATGTGTGTGTAAGGGGTGTGTTTTCAGAATACTCTGCAAAGAAAGCTTTCAGCTGCACATCATGTAATGTGTAATTTAAATTCCTGTATTTTGTTATGTGAAAATGTAAAGAATTAACAGAAAAAGATGAAAACAGATTTCAGGTATTGTTATGATGTACACACAGATCAATTTGATGAGCTCTGAATGAGACACTTTCCACAACTTTATGCCAACATGAGCTACAGCACATTATTGTGGTGCATGAATGTTGAGGTGAAAGGACTTGACATGTTGTGCAGAGAGATCTCTGAGGCATGCTTTTGTTCAGTGTTCGGGAACTTAAGATAATCTTTCACACCTTATATCATTGTTTGGGTTTGAAGCTCTAACAACAGCCATATTTTCACACTAAATTCTTTCACGACCTACCTATTAACATCCTAGTATTTGGAACACACCTTTCAGGGGGAAAAGGGGAGGGGATGTTGGATCACATCATTTGTAGAGAAATCTGTGATTGTATGTGTGAATGACCCTGTTGTCAGATGGACTTGTAGCATTTCTTGGTGGGTTTTCCTAGTGTGGGTAGCTAGTTGTTAGGACACCAGCTTTCACTGCATTTGTTATGTGCCACAGGATTCTCATGCAGGGTGGTCAGAAAAAATCTGAAAAGCTGGTGTGGTTGTTGCAGGGTAGATTGTGCTGAGAATTTTTTAATGATGCCAGCTTAATTCTACTGCCTGTGCGTATTACAGATGACATTTTAACATGTTTTTCCCCTAAGTTCACTAGTTACTCTAAGGCTTGCAAGATTGGTAATTGTACTGCTCAGTTAATGGCGGACCCATTCTTTAGTGTGTACTTTAACTGATAGGCAGGTGTCCCATCAATCATTATTACCACTCCTGATCCTGTTAAGTTCTCTGAATGACACCCATCAGTATAAATCTCCTTGAGTTTGTAATTTTCTTCTAAAGGTACTGTCCTTGCTGGATGGAGCCACTGTTCGTAATCTAATGCAGTGTCTATAGAATGGGTGGAGGGTTCAATTTTTGTAATTTTATATTCTTCAGCTATTCCAGAATGAGATTTTCACTCTGCAGTGGAGTGTGCGCTGATATGAAACTTCCTGGCAGATTAAAACTGTGTGCCGGACTGAGACTCGAACTCGGGACCTTTGCCTTTCTTCAGCTATTGCCTGCAGTTTAATAATTATCAGTTTAAGACCTGTCAGAATGCACAACGCTTCAGTAGACATGGTTATGCAAGCCTTGGTAGTCTTTATGTTGATCAAGCACTGCATTCTATGAATTTTCATGCAGCTATATTTTCCTTTTAGTGTGTCCATCCAAGCAGGAGCTGCATGTACCAATATGCCTTTGTGAATAATTTTCATTGCTCCTGAACCAAGTCCCCAGTTGAGCCTTGCTGATTTAGATAAAGAATGAATAAGTTTCATGCATTTTTTAGTCATGTGTTGTTTATATCAGTTAAACAGAAATTTAGAATCAATAATTATACCCAAGTATTTTAATCATTCTACTTGTTGCAAAATATTACTGGTTAGAACGATACTAACTGTTGCTTTGTCTGTATGTCTTCCCCTTGTTATTAGCATTACTTTCGATTTTTGCTCATTAAAATGGATTTTGTTTTTGGGCCCAAGCTGTGATTTTTTCCATTTCTCTATTGCAGAGCTGCTCAGCAATAATGACAGTATCTGCTTTGATGAACACAGTCTGAAAATGCTATAATTTTTATGTTTGCTGTGTAATCCAAATTAAGCAGAGAATTAAACTGTATATTACAGAAACCTGGGCCATGGCAAGATACCTGTGGGCATCCTTTTATCACCTTCTTTTCCAGTTTGATGCTGTTACCAGCACTGCTATTCTATCACTGAAATAATTTTTTACTAGGTTATATAAGTTCTAGGACATTCCGAGTCTAGTAGCACTTTAAGGATGCTGGGCCACCAAGCTGTGTCAAAAGCTCCCTGAGCATCAAGACTGACCATTATTATACAGGGTGATTCGCTAACTATTGCCACCTAGAATAACTCTGAAAGTACGATAGTAGCTGAAAAGTTTGCGGGACAAATGTTGCATGGGAAAATGGGGGCCATAATATGAAGTTAGTTTTTTGTTGCTGTGTGGGGTTGCATCAAAGATATGAAGGTCAGCTTCGTTTTTTTTAAATGGGATGCTATAGTTTGGTACTTATTTTCTAATAATGGCTATCGAGACAAATCCAATGATGTGTAACAGTAAGGTCTTTGAAGGTCAGCAAAAGTAAAAAAGATGGCATCAACACCCACTTAGAGAAGGTGTCCAAAGTGATGACAAATGGTGTCAATGCAGTGCTGCAGTCTTCTTATTATGGATTGAGTGGTAATCCTCGTCACTTTAGCATTTAACGAAGCACATGCCCTGACAGCTCTATCTTGTATATCGTGCAAATAGTAAATATTCGTCGAACATGGCATATCCTACTAACATCCCATTGACATGTAAACACCATTCGATGGTTCCACAATACAACATACAACACTAATAGGAATGGTAAGACGAGTATCATTTAATCAAGCGAATGTGAGTGATGTATTCCTTTGAAGAACAAGTTGATATGCTACTCATTTATGGAGAATGCCAAAGAAATTCAGTGACAATTAGAGATTTATGCACTGAAATATATCCTCAACATACTCACTCTATATGTTGTTCATTTAAATAAGTGTATGATAAATAGAAACACCTGGATCTTTAACACATTGGAAACCTATCCAGCAAAGGAAAGTTACCAATGAGGAAATGGAAATTGGTACTCTTGCCACTGTGGTTCGAGATCATTGTGTTAGTTTGTGTCAACTCACAAGGGAATCTGGCATGAGCCAGAGCAGTGTTGTTCATGTTCTGCATCGCCATACATATCATCCATACCATATCAGTCGCCACCAAGAATTAACTGGTACAGATTGTTGTTCCGCATTGAATTCTGCCGATGGGCTCAACTTGAGGTTCAGAGGGATGACACATTTATTAATTTGATTTTATTTACTGATGAGGCTACATTCATGAACAATGGGAATGTTAATTTGCATAACATGCATTATTGGGCAATTGAAAATCCACGGTGACCGTGGCAAGCTGCACGCCAAAAACCATGGTCAGTGAATGTATGGTGTGGGATTCTGGAGGACAGAAATCTTAATGGTAGGAAGTACATCACATTCCTGCAAGAAACATTATGTCTGTTATTGGAAGAAATACCTTTAGGAACAGAACATGGTGTCAACATGATGGGTGTCCAGCACATTTTTTACTGATGGCTAGAAATGAGTTGCAGAGACAATTCCCAAATCATTGGATTGGACGTGGAGGGGACTTGGCCAGACTTGGCACCTCTGGATTTTTTCTTGTGGGATTCATAAAAGATATTGTTTATACAGACATTCCAACTACACCTGAACATATGCGAGAGAGAATTGTCGTAGAATGTGCTTCGATAAGAGCTGATGTGATAAGGAATACCACTCAACCCATGATAAGAAGATTGCAGCACTGCATTGATACCTATGGTCAATACTTCGAACACCTTCTGTAAATGCACGTTCATGCCACCTTTGTGACATTCATTGACCTTCAAAGACCTTACTGTTACACATCACTGGACTCATCTCAATTGCCGCTATCAGAAAATAAGTACCAAACTATAGTATCTCATTTAAAAAAACAAAGTTGACCTTCATATCTCTGAAGTGACCCCACCTAGCAACAGAAAACCAACGTCTTATAATGGCCCCCATTGTCCCATGCAACTTTTGGCCCACAAACGTTTCAGCTCCTATCATACTGTCAGAGTTATTCTAGATGGCAATAGTTAATGACTCACCCCATATACTGTCCTTGTGATATGCTATCCTGTATGAAGTTCATAAGAACTGACAGTGCATCAACTGTCCCTTTCATTGGAGTAAGTCCATACTGATTGCCTAGGTGATGCTTAGAGAAGACAAGGTACATAATTCTGTTAATTAACAGCTTTTCTAATACTTTTCCTTCCATATGCAGAAGACTGCTGGGACGAAATTTGGACACTTCCATGCAGTTTTCTTTGCCAGCTTTGAGAGTGGTTACTATTTTAGCTCTTTTCCATGATCTTGGAAAGCAGACATTCTTTAGGCAACTGCTATATAAAGCAGTAAGATAGTTGGGGAAAAATGCTATACAGTTGATAAAGGATCTTACTAATAACACCATTTTACCAGGAGTCTTGTTTTCAGGCACGTTCATTATTAATTACTCTACAGTATTTCTGTCTGTGTGAAAACTACATCATCTACCATTCTGCCGGGTCATAGCATTTGGAATCATATTAGTTTATGGTATTCTGTGTCTTGAATTTGATCATCCTCAGGCACAAAGTATTTTAGCATATAGATGGCAGTTCTGGTTACATCCGTATAACAATAAATTTGTTAGTTTGTATTATGCTCTCAGCATATGCCATTGGACACATTCCAATCTAAAAGTAATAATATTATGGTTGGAACATTCCCTTCGTCAGCACAAATCCATAGGCTTTGCATTGGCAGTAGATAAGAGGTGGCCATAGTTAAATCATTATTGCTCTTTCTGTTACCATTTTCAAAAGTTGGTCTGTGATTCCCCTCATTCACTATGTATAGATCAGTGGAAGCCAAAAATATCCTTTCCTCCGGAGTTTGTTACTGTCTGATGCCACATGCTAGATCTTGCACTGCTATCCATAGCAATTACTAAACCAACTCCTTTATTGTAGATCATCATATCATTTTTCTCACGTCATATTTGATGGGTTTTGTGATATCTAAGTACGTGCAAGATATGAAAAATCACAATTTTCTTTTACTATTTCTGCAAATACTGCATCTTTGATGAATAAGTGGCTAATCATTACAGGATAAATATCTTTGTTGGCTGTCAGTACTGCTGCCCTTTTCCTTGTCACCTGCAATAAATATCTTGCAGCTTCTAGTGATTCCATCTGCATTTTGTTGATAACAATATGTTTGTTGTATGAAAGCAATGTCAGTCTGATAGTGCACAATAAGCTGCATTAGGTTAGCTGTTGCAGCTCTGGAGCATTGTAGGTTTATTTGTATTCACTTGATTTGCTTTTGTAGAGACCAAGTTGTTTGACTTGAATTTGGTTTTACCATTAATGATAATCAATGTTCTGTTTGCATCGTGTACTATTTATTTCGGATGTATCCATGCTGCTGCATTGTTCTTGATCAAACACTGAGGTAACAAACACATATTTGGTTTAGTGGCTGTATCTCTTTTACTCGCACTTAAGAATCACTGTAGCTGACGACATTCTTTGGTTTTTGCAAGTTGTTTATCAATTAATTGTTGCAAAGGTACAAAAATTGTAGTGTACTGCTTTGGAATCAGAAGTATTATTTTCTGATTTCTTGTTGCTTTCATACAGGCTTTGAATTCTTTTGAAGACATGAGGTAATCTTTATGGATATTTTCTGCCAGGGTTCGTTTCTTCTTTGAGGATACTGATGAATCACATTTGGATTCTGCATCTATCATGTCGTCGTTTTGTTGTGGTGCACCAGATGCAGGTAGTGTTTCAGTAGTAGCTGTTGCACCTGATGCTATGTGAGCTTTAGTATTAGATTCATCAGTCGCGCTAAATTCAGATAATTCATTAGTTTCCATAGGAAGGACATTGACAGTTTCTCTTGACAGATTTTTAATCTGGTGTTCATTGGAAGAAATATTTTTCTAACTGATGACTAAACTGTTGAAAGTATCAGAACTACTTCTCATACCGATGGTGATATTTCTAGTACTGCAGTAGAAGAATCAGATGTATGTTGCTCTTTTCCAGACTGTTAGGGATGCTGAGGAATTTTTGGAGCTGGTTCTTCTACCAATGGTACAGACTTTTGTGTAGCAGCGTTGTGTGCAAGAGCAGGAAATTCGCTTTCACCATTTGGAATAGACAGTAACTGTGAGAAATCTTTCTTGATATAACCAACACCTTTGCAATGATGACATTGTCATCCATGGTAATATACTCATTGAAATGATTTCCTTCATAGGCGATGTGTACAGTGGATGCTACTTTGCTTAAATCATCTAATATTTATGAGCAGTGTGAAAAAATGATTTTGTTTGAGAGTATCCCTGAACCCTGGTTGGAATATCTCTTACATGCCCAAGTACACATCCCCATTTAGACATTTTGTTAACTATTACAGCATTACTAATAAATGGAAATACATTAGAAAAGACAACTTGTGTATTGGCTTTTTTAAAATGCATTACTGGTGTCATTATCTCTTTAAACACACAAATCAGACTCTTAATCTATCTACATTTTCTACAGTTCTTGTAAAAATACAAAAGTTGGCTCTACATATGTGAAAGCAATGCTAAATATTGATGCCATAAATTGTCTCTTACCAATTTTACAGTCATCTATTATTGTATTGGGAACATGGTTGATGATGACAGCTTTTTCTGGTGAGGTCATGTAGTTGGTAAACATAGAAATTGCTGTTTTGCTGGAGCAGCTGGCGTTTGTTGAGATGATTCAGTTGTGGAAGCTTCAATAGTGCCCCCATTTCCATGCATGTTCACAGCTTCGGTTTTGACAACTCACTGAAGTGCCGCGCTGTGATCATTTAAAGGAGCTCGCCATACCAATGGAGCTGCCCTATTTGACTCAATTACACAGGAGCTGTATGGTCTGTGCTAAAATGAATTAGATGACAGTGACTTTAGTGCATTAGACTATAACACAATCAAGTTCATGAAATGTAACAGTTGTTTTAAACCAGTATTTGGAAGATTTCTGCAACAGCAGACAGACACTGTGTTTATGTTCATTGCTAGTCAAAGATCCTCCTTTGTAAGTATTATTATAATCCATTTATTGACTAACAATATGAGCCTCTGACTACCAATCTATTCAGTAAAAACTGCACAGCAATAACACTTTCTATGTCACACTATTTGCAGTGCAAATTTTAGGTGAATCACTCTGTGGTGCGCGTGTGTGTTATCTCTCTCTCTCTCTCTCTCTCTCTCTCTCTCTCTCTCTCTCTCTCTATCTCTCTATCTCTCTCTCCCTCTCCCTCTCCCTCCCTCTGCCTCCAATAGTATACAAAAACATGTTTATTCAAATGCATTGTTGTGTCAAACTTTCAAAGGAATCAGTGAAAAACATTTGGATTTTTAATATTTTGTACAAATGAACATTTATTTCTATGTAAATAAAATCATAAATGGTAATTCATTCAAAATCTTTCATCTCTGAAATGTCACCAGTTGTGTTCAAATTATGACATTGCATTGCATGTGAATATGTGCTTATTTTTATGTATTAACTGAAGTGCCATATAGTACATATAGAGGGGAAATGTTGTTGCCAAAAGTCTCTAAAAGTTCCTGACTGATTTATTGCTTCAGATTTTTATACAGTACTCTGATGAACATTCAGATGGATATAGGCTATATACTTTTAATATCTGTAATATATAGATATGTGTTAAATATATAAAGGGGAAACATTATTACCAAAAATTTCAAAAAGTTCTTGACCTATTTACTTCAATTTTTGCACATTTCTGTAATACATGTATGAACACATGTAGGCTCTCTCTCTCTCTCTCTCTCTCTCTCTCTCTCTCTCTCTCTCTCTCAACATTGTTAGCAAAAAGCAAAATTATTGTAATTGGTTTATTATAAATAATAATTAACACGGCTCAAAGAGAGGGGGAGAATAGGAAATGGACCTAGGGGTGAGAGCAAATGTACATAGGAAGCAGGGTGATGAGATGGATAGAGAGGGGCTGGAAGGAGAGGGGCACGGGAAAGATGGACGCAGAAAGGGGGGAGGAGACGATGGAGAGAGAGGGGGGAGAAGCAGATGGAGAGGGGGAGGAGAAAATGAACAGAGAAAGGGAGAGGAGGTGATGGACAGAGATGGGGGGAGGTGAGGCAAAAGACAATGAAGAGAGAGGCAGGAGGAGAAGATTGACAGAGAGAGGGGGAGGAGGAGATGGACACGGACATAGGAGAGAAGGAGATTCGGATGTATATCCAATTCCCATACATGTTAGAAATATGTGCTTTCTCTTTTTTTCTTTTCCATTTAATCACACTGAGCCACAGTAAGGCTGGGAGCGGGTAATAATAAAATAGATTTGTGGGGAGTAAATATGCAGACATATGTATTTGGTATTAAATTGTTTTCATGGGTTGAAGTGAAAGTCAACAAGAAATACAGAATAGAGAGATTTCTACTTAAGGAAGCATTAACAATACTGAGTTTCATCTAATTATGGCAATTTTTAAAGAAGCATGAATGATATTCAGTTTCATCTAATTATGGCAATTTTTCTTTCAAATAATAGTGATAATGATTGGTATGCTTAAACTCTATGCATGAAATAATTGAATTGTATACATACTACATTCTTGTTCTAACAATGTTTTATTTTTAACTTCCAGGCCCCTTTGGCAATGATACTCACATCAGGTAAGAAACACTTAATCTGTTTACTTTCTTATGCACCCCCACAATTTTGCCCATGTATGCGTTCAACACATACATTGCACATATCCCCTTCCCCTCTCACTATGAACACCACTGTCTTCCCCATCTCTAGGTGCAGGGGATGTGGAGTGTTTATTTGTTTGAATCTGTAATTGTTAATGAAATGGTGTGAACTTGATTTGAAATGACGTAATGAGAAAATTGTGCTATGTTGGTGGCCATTGTTTTGATTTTGTGGTCGGTAGTGTTTCACAGTTGAAAACTGTTCGAAGTGGAAGGATTTCCCTTATGTGATATCGAACATTGGGGTGTCCTGTCACCGTGGAATATGTATCCGTGGTCCATTTAATGTATGTACCGCCTGCTTGTCCATCTCCTCTTATTCCCTGTCTGTATATCTCTCTGTCCCCCTGTCTGTGTCCATCTCATCCTCCTTCTCACTATTACCACCTTGTTCTCATCCCTCTCTTTCCACATTCTGCTCCCCCTATCTCTGACCATCCCACCTTCCCCTCTCTCTGTTCATCTCTTCATCTCCACTCCATCTGCACATTTCCTCCTCCCCACTCTCTCAGGCCAATTGCCCCCTCTCTCATTTCTCTGTTCATATTCTCCTCTCACCTTGTCTCTGTCTCTTCTACCCCTTATCTATCTGTCCATCTCCTCCCCCCTCTCTCTGTCCATCTCCTCCTCCTCCTTTCTCTCTGTACATCTACTCCTCCACCTATCTTTCTGGTGAACCCTTCTCGCCCCTCTCTCTGTTCAATTCCTCCTGTTTCAACTTGCCATCTTCTCTTGCCCACTGTCCCAATCGATCTCTGCCTTTCCTCCTCTCTGTATCCATGTCCCCCACCTCTCCATATTCATCTCCTTCTGCTTGCATCTCCCTATCTGTCTCCTTCTCCCTACTCTCACTATGCATCCTCCTCCTACCCCTCTCTGGCCATCCTCTCTTCACCCTGTCTCTCCATCTGTTCCTATCCATTTCTCTGCCGACTTCATCCTTCCCCTCTCTCATTATTCATCTCCTCCTGCTGACTCTGTGCTCAGCTACACTAACCAGCGAACATAGCCCCTGCAAGGCATATTGATACTACCTGCACATCATGTCTGCTGTTTCTCTCTCTCTCTCTCTCTCTCTCTCTCTCTCTCTTTCCATGTCTGTCTCTGTCTGTCCTCTTCTTCCAGTAGTATTCCCACTAGTCATGTTTGACACACAGATTGCACATATCACCTCCTCCCCCTCCCCCTCTGTCTGTCACCTCCTCACCTAGCCCTCTCTATCAACATCCTCCTAACAACCATCTGTGCCCATCTCCTCCTTCCACCCTTGTCTGTTCATCTCCTCCTTTCCCTCCTCTTCGCCCATTTCCTCCTTCTGCCCCCTGTCGCTGTCTATCTCCTTTTACTACCTCTACCTGTCCACCTCATATACCCACATCTATCTATCTCTTCCTCCTGCGCCTCCCTTTTTCCATTTTCTCCACTCCCTCTCTCTGACCATATCTTCCTGCCCCACCCTTTGAGCATATCCTCTTCCCCTTCTCACTTTCCATCTCCACCTCCCCATCTTCATTTTTAACCTGGCCACCACACCTCCAAATCTTCTGCCTGCCTCATACATCTATACATCTCCCACTCTTCCCCTCTCTCTGTCTGTTTCCTTCTCTCTGGCTCTGCCATCCACTCCTCTATCCATCTTAACTTCTCCACAGACATGCTCATTAGCATGTTTACAGAAAAAAAAATAAAAAGAAAAAAAAAAAAAAAGGCTGATATTACTTCCACAGCATGCCTATCATGCAGGGCTAGGCTACATATCAGGAACTTGAAAGTCATTTATTTGCCCCTGATGTACAGGTCGCCATGCAAAGCTGGCTGATGAAGCAGTCTGATAATACTTCAACACTGTACAACTGTCATGCAGAGCAGCCTACATATCAGGGCCCGCAAAACTATTTCTTGCCCCTGACATTAGGCTGACCAGAAACACAGGTTGATTTGGCTGATCAAAACTGTCCCCACACAACATGCCAGTTGTGCTGAGCAGCCTATACATCAGGTGCTGCAAAAGACATTTTTGCTTGTACCTCCATTTGTTGTGAAGCTAGGAAGTTATAAACCACACAGTGCTGATACCGATGAGATCTGCTATTTCTGTGCCAAATTTGATTCACATTGATCCAAGGGCATGGGAGAAGATCCGGCACATACACACTTACACTCTTCTTTATGCTTATAACAGACTAGCTTTTTCTCTGCAGCTTCATCTGTGTACTTGTTTGGCATGTGTATTGCACAAATCTCCTCCTTTCCCCTATTTTGGTCCAACTATTCCTCCCCCTTCTCTCTCCCTCCTTCTTGTCCTCCACCTCTTCCTGTTCACTTCCTCCTCCCTCCTCTGTCTCCTTGTCCATCCTCTCCTCTCTCCCCTCTCTCTGTGTCCGTCTGCTCCTGTCACATTGGCTCTGCCCATCTTCTCCTGCCCTCCTCTGCTACTCATCTCCTCCTGCTCCCTCTTCTTATCCATATCCTCCTCCCCCTCTCCCAATGCATCTCATCCTCCACTTCTCTCTGTGGCTCTGTCCTTCCCCTTTCTCTATCAGTCTTCTCTTCCCCCGTCACGCTATACATCTCCTTATGCCCTCTCTCTCTGTGGTCATCCCCTCCTCTAGTCATCTCAGCCTTCCTCCAGCATTGCCCATCTGTACCTGTAGACCTAGCCTAACAATTTGATGGGGCAGGCTGGCAATACTCTCACAATATGTCTATGAGACAAGGTTTCCTACACGTGTGGGGAATGAAATTTTTTTCCACAGACACATAGCCTGCCCTGCGAACATTGTTGATAAGGTAGGCCAAGACTACTCCAATACAACATGCACTTCATGTGCAGAGCACCCTATGTTTCTGGGACTGCAAAATATATCCACCATTATTGGAGATAGGAGGTTATAAATTCCACAGTGCTGGTAGTCATGAAACTTGCAGTAAGTGTGCCAGATTTGGCTGAAATCAATTCAGGGTTTTGGGAAAAGGCACGGGACATAAATAGAGATACAATATCCTTTTTCTCATGGCATCATCTGCATACATGTTTGACAGATATATTGCACACATCTCTTCCTGCCCCCTCTGTGTCTATCTATTCCTCCCCACTCTGTCCACCCATCTACTTCTCCCCCTTCACTCTTTCCCTCTCCTCCTGTGCCTCCATCTTTCTCTCTATCCATTTACTCCTCCCTTTCTCCTTCTCCATCTCCTCCTGACTCATATCCCTATGTCCATCGCCTTCGCCAACACATGAAGTATGATGTCTGTGTACCAAATTTGGTTGAAATCGACCCAGGGGCTTGGGAGGAGGAATCAAGGAGATACATACATACATATTTACTCATATATGAAGGACTTATTTCAATAGTGGTACAAGTCCATTACCTCCACTTTTCTGCCTATAATGCTTCTGAAATTAATGATCCAAACAAACAGAAAGAAAGGTTCATCTCTAGCAAGAAGCCATATGCTTGAATATTTCTTGTATCTCAACTGCAGATTTTATGGTGCTCATTTAACTTTAGGACTCTGTATCTCAAAATGAACAAAAATGGACTTGTACCACTATTGAAATAATCCCTTCATATATATGAAGCAGCATGTATGTATGTCTGGGATCTCCTTCCAAATACCTGGATTGATTTTAATCAAATCTGGCACACAAACAGCAAACTTCACAAGTACCAGTGCTCTGGGGTTTACAAACTCCTAGCTCCAACAAGAAGGTGTTTTTTCTGCACCTGTTGTATATCTGCTCTGCACAAATGTTGTGTTGTGTGGAATAGTATCAGCCTATCTTAATGATTTGCTTTGCAGAGCAACCTACACATAAGGGGCAGGAAGTGATTTTTACAGCCTCTAGCATGTAGGCTGCCCTGCTCAAAAGGCATATTGTGAGAATAGTATCAGCTTGATTTACAGGAGTTACACGTGCAGATAGGTACAGCTGAGCAGAAAGAGATGACTTGGAGAAGATTAATAGTGAGAGAGGTGGGAGCACGTTGTGGACAGAGAGAGT
Organism: Schistocerca gregaria; assembly: GCF_023897955.1. Classification (NCBI taxonomy): domain Eukaryota; kingdom Metazoa; phylum Arthropoda; class Insecta; order Orthoptera; family Acrididae; genus Schistocerca; species Schistocerca gregaria. Next base: position 312,101,230 of record NC_064927.1, read on the forward strand.
GTGAAGCAGAGGGACAGAGAGTGGGGAAGAAGGATATGGGCAGATGGATAGGGGAGGAAGATTTGATCAGAGAGAGGGTGTGGAGAAGATAAATGAAGAGTGGGAGAGGAGGAGATAGATGGATGTGGGACGTGGGAGTATAAGGTAGTCAGAGAGCTGGAGGGAGGAAGAATTTTATGCCTTGGGGGAAAAGGCTAGTTCTAATACAAAGTAACATGTAAGTGTGTATGTCTAGGATCTCCTCCTAAACTCCTGGATGGATTTCAACCAGCTTTGTCACACGAACAATAAACTCTGTGAGTATCAGCACTGCAGAGTTTCACTCCAATAGGAGTACGGATACAGCAGAAACGTGTTTTTTCAGCCCCTGCTGTTCGGGCTCCCCTGCATGACAAGCGTGCTGTGCTGGAATAGTACTGGCCAGCTTTATCAACCTGTTTTTCAGGGGCTCCACATTCAGATGAGCATGGATGGGGGAAGGTTGTGATAAATAGATGAAGAGATGGACAGAGACAGAGGGGGGAGGAGATAGATGGCAGTGGCGTAGTGTGAGGGGAGACTTTGAGTCTTAGTCTCCCCAGTATTCGTGCTTAAAAAAGATGCAATAGTAATTCATAATGAAAATATAAACAACTTTCTACTGAGAGCACTAAATGTGCGAAGACCAGATTTGTAGCCCGCACCACCGCACCCTGAGTGTTGGTGTATCTGCCTGCTTGAGATTCGACTGCTCTCAGTCTCTGCCTCCCTTCCCTTACCTGGCTGTGTGCGTCTGCACCATCTCCACTTCCCCTCTTCCACGAAGGCCAGTGCTCTGTGCTTGCTAGCAGGTATTGAGACTAGTCTCTGCCACTTCTATGCTGGCTTTTAACGCGGAAGTGAAGTCACGCGGTTTGTGTTCATAATCATTATTGTGTGATTTTAGTGCATATTTTCGTTGTGTCACCAACATGAGTGAGCCAGCAACTACTCACCTTATATAATTTTTATTAAAAACGCCTTTTTCTACATTAACGTATGAAAAAAAGTGAGAATTGAAGGACAAACGACCTACTCCTATACTCAGTGTATTTTTAAGTGAAGCCAAACAAAAACGCACTTTTCAGATGGCCTGGTACAATAAGTATGCTTGGCTGACTGTGAATGAAGTCAATAACATATTATTTTGTTATATATGTCTTCTGTGTGGTGGAGAAAAGGAATGATGCAATGAGGGCATTTGCACAATAAAGAACTTTGACAGGAAAGCACAAATTCATCAGATATCAAAATGTCACCTGCAGAACAAAGAATCATTTCAGTTATTGGGCAAAGTAGAATTGAGCACGCCCTTTCTGAAGCCGCTTGCCTGACAGCAATAAAATACAACAAAGAAGTTGCATCCAGCAGGAAAGTATTGGCTCGTCTTATTCAGACAATTGTATTTCTTTGTAAAGAAGAACTAGCCTTTCGCGGCCATTGAGAAGATGAATCCTCCAGCAACAAAGGAAACTATCTCAAATTGTTGGATTTACTAGCTCAAGGAGAGCAGTTAATCTGAGACCATCTGTCATCCTCTTCAACCTTTAAAGGAATTTCTCCAGACATGCAGAATGATGTAACAGAAATGATAACTCTGGCAGTTAATGAGAAAATAAAATCTCAAATTCAAAACCGCAGTTTCATTTCAATTCAGGCTGATGAAACATTAGACATGTCATGCAAGAGTCAAATGAGTATAATATTCAGGTACTGTATTGCAGACAAAATTGAGGAAAGATTCGTTGGATTTTATGATGTTTCTGGAGATAAAACTGCTGAAGGTTTGTCAAACAATATTCATGCAGTATTGAAAGAATGGAATGTGGAAGGAAAAGTGGTTAGTCAAACATATGATGGCACTTTTCAGTAACGGCGGGCAGAGAAAGAGGACCACAACAATTGGTGAAGCAGTTCTGTCCCTATGCGCTGTTTATTCATTGTTATGCACACCAACTGAATTTGGTACTGTTACATTCCTCCAAAATCATATGACAAGTACGCATGTTTGTAAGTGATCTTACTGCATTCCATTCGGTTTTCAGCAAATCATCAAAACAAACTGCATTGCTAACTGAGAAAGGATTTAAACTGCCACATGCAATCAACACTCACTGGAACTTCCGTTCCAGGGCATTTTCAACATCTAGTCATTTCTCAGTCATATTTAGTGTTTTTAATTATATATTTGATGATACAGACTCTCAGTGGGACCCAGAATCATTGAGCTGTGCTGTGGGAATGAAACGACGGATGGATGATCCTACGTTTGTCTACTTGCTTTGCTTCTACTGAGTGTGCTTTGTTTGTGTTGATCATCTCTTTAATGCTATTCAGTCAAAATCTGTCAGTAAAACTGCTTGCCAAGACAAAATAAGAATTGTTTTGAGAAACTTACGAGAGTTAAGAACAGAAACATTCATTGATGAATGCATTAAATGCAACTTTTGTTTGAATGGTAACTTATCATTCTGTGACAGTTAAAAGACATCTCTCAGGACACTAACTTACGAGATACTGGATTTGCAAATTGTTCAGATGGAAAGAAGGTTTCAAGACTTTCCCCAAATTCAGTTTGTTGAACTTTTGAATGAAAAGTGTTTCCCAAACTATCAAAAAGAATTCCCAAAGTTGAAACTGCTTCAATTATTAGAACAGTATCCTTTTTCAGACAAGAACAACTTGAACATGAACTGTGGAACATATAAGCTGTTGAGGAAAAATACTATCTCCAAGAATCCTCTTAAAGTACATTGTCAACAATGATTTAGACTCCGTTTATGAAGTAACAACGAAGTTCCTGCATTTGGTTTTGACCCTACCCGCAACTACAGTGAGCAGTGAATGAAGCACGAGTACTCTTAAACGAGTGAAGAGTTATTTAAGGAATTCAATGTCCAACATCTGGCTGTCATGTTTTAGCACATTAGCAATAGAAAAGACACTATTTGGAGAGCTATCCAGTGATTAGATCTTTGTAGACTGAGTTATAGACTTATTCGTGGAAAGAAAAGACAGGCGCATTGCACCTGTGTCCAAGAAAATATATAAGTACTTCTTCTCTTGCTGCTGGAGTTCTAAAAATTTGTCAGTGTTTCTTGAACAAGTTATTATTATTATTTCTTTCTTATCTCAGGCGTTATGTCTGGTCAGAAGTAGAAAGTAACGCGGACCTTGATCAAGCGTGACTTCCTTTTAACTGTACGGTATATGTTATATTGCATTTAGGAACTTTTGGGTAATTGAACATGTATCAATAATTACGAATTTCTGTAGTTGTATATATAAGTTTGGATGTAGCTGTATTGCATTGATGTACTAGTGGATATTGTGTGGTATGACTCCTGTAGTTGATAGTATAATTGGTATAAGTCAACTTTATCCTGATGCCACATATCCTTGACTTCCTCAGCCAGTTTGATGTATTTTTTAATTTTTTCTCCTTTTTTCTTTTGTATATTTGTTGTATTGGGTATGGATATTTCGATTAGTTATGTTAATTTCTTCTTTTTGTTGATGAGTATGATGTCAAGTTTGTTATGTGGTGTTGTTTTATCTGTTATAATGGTTCTGTTCCAGTATAATTTGTATTCATCATTCTCCAGTACATTTTGTGGTGCATACTTGTATGTGGGAACGTGTTGTTTTATAAGTTTATTTTGTAAGGCAAGCTGTTGATGTATTATTTTTGCTACATTGTCATGTCTTCTGGGGTATTCTGTATTTGCTAGTATTGTACATCCACTTGTGATGTGATCTACTGTTTCTATTTGTTGTTTGCATTTATCTGTTGTGGTATTGGGATCTTTAATAATATGCTTGCTGTAATATCTGGTGTTTATTGTTTGATCCTATATTGCAATCATGAATCCTTCCATCTCACTGTATATATTGCCTTTTCTTAGCCATGTGTTGGATGCGTCTTGATCGATGTGTGGCTGTGTTAGATGATACGGGTGCTTGCCATGTAGTGTTTTCTTTTTCCAATTTACTTTCTTCGTATCTGTTGATGTTATGTGATCTAAAGGGTTGTAGAAGTGGTTATGAAATTGCAGTGGTGTAGCCAATGTATTTATATAAGTGATTGCTTTGTGTATTTTGCTAGTTTCTGCTCGTTCTAGATAGAATTTTCTTAAATTGTCTACCTGTCCATAATGTTGGTTTTTTATGTCGATAAATCCCCTTCCTCCTTCCTTTCTGCTTAATGTGAATCTTTCTGTTGCTGAATGTATGTGATGTATTCTATATTTGTGGCATTGTGATCGTGTAAGTGTATTGAGTGCTTTTAGGTCTGTGTTACTTCATTTCACTACTCCAAATGAGTAGGTCAATATTGGTATAGCATAAGTATTTATAGCTTTTGTTTTGTTTCTTGCTGTCAATTCTGTTTTCAGTATTTTTGTTAGTCTTTGTCTATATTTTTCTTTTAGTTCTTCTTTAATATTTGTATTATCTATTCTTATTTTTTGTCTGTATCCTAGATATTTATAGGCATCTGTTTTTTCCATCGCTTCTATGTAGTCGCTGCGGTTATCCAATATGTAATCTTCTTCTTTAGTGTGTTTTCCCTTGACTATGCTATTTTTCTTACATTTGTCTGTTCCAAAAGCCATATTTATATCATTGCTGAATACTTCTGTTATCTTTAGTAATTGGTTGAGTTGTTGATTTGTTGCTGCCAGTAGTTTTAGATCATCCATGTGTAGCAAATGTGTGATTTTGTGTGGGCATGTTCCAGTAATATTGTATCCATAATTTGTATTATTTAGCATGTTGGATAGTGGGTTCAGAGCAAGGCAAAACCAGAAAGGACTTAATGAGTCTCCTTGGTATATTCCACGCTTAATCTGTATTGGCTGTGATGTGATATTATTTAAATTTGTGGATATTAAGTGTGGTTTTCCAATTTTTCATTACTATGTTTAGGAACTACACTCCTGGAAATTGAAATAAGAACACCGTGAATTCATTGTCCCAGGAAGGGGAAACTTTATTGACACATTCCTGGGGTCAGACACATCACATGATCACACTGACAGAACCACAGGCACATAGACACAGGCAACAGAGCATGCACAATGTCGGCACTAGTACAGTGTATATCCACCTTTCGCAGCAATGCAGGCTGCTATTCTCCCATGGAGACAATCGTAGAGATGCTGGATGTAGTCCTGTGGAACGGCTTGCCATGCCATTTCCACCTGGCGCCTCAGTTGGACCAGCGTTCGTGCTGGACGTGCAGACCGCGTGAGACGACGCTTCATCCAGTCCCAAACATGCTCAATGGGGGACAGATCCGGAGATTTTGCTGGCCAGGGTAGTTGACTTACACCTTCTAGAGCACGTTGGGTGGCATGGGATACATGCGGACATGCATTGTCCTGTTGGAACAGCAAATTCCCTTGCCGGTCTAGGAATGGTAGAACGATGGGTCCGATGACGGTTTGGATGTACCGTGCACTATTCAGTGTCCCCTCGACGATCACCAGAGGTGTACGGCCAGTGTAGGAGATCGCTCCCCACACCATGATGCCGGGTGTTGGCCCTGTGTGCCTCGGTCGTATGCAGTCCTGATTGTGGCGCTCACCTGCACGGCGCCAAACACGCATACGACCATCATTGGCACCAAGGCAGACGTGACTCTCATCGCTGAAGACGACACGTCTCCATTCATCCCTCCATTCACGCCTGTCGCGACACCACTGGAGGCGGGCTGCACGATGTTGGGGCGTGAGCGGAAGACGGCCTAACAGTGTGCGGGACCGTAGCCCAGCTTCATGGAGACGGTTTCGAATGGTCCTCGCCGATACCCCAGGAGCAACAGTGTCCCTAATTTGCTGGGAAGTGGCGGTGTGGTCCCCTACGGCACTGCGTAGGATCCTACGGTCTTGGCGTGCATCCGTGCGTCGCTGCGGTCCGGTCCCATTTCGACGGGCACGTGCACCTTCCGCCGACCACTGGCGACAACATCGATGTACTGTGGAGACCTCACACCCCACGTGTTGAGCAATTCGGCGGTACGTCCACCCGGCCTCCCGCATGCCCACTATACGCCCTCGCTCAAAGTCCGTCAACTGCACATACGGTTCACGTCCACGCTGTCGCGGCATGCTACCAGTGTTAAAGACTGAGATGGAGCTCCGTATGCCACGGCAAACTGGCTGACACTGACGGCGGCGGTGCACAAATGCTGTGCAGCTAGCGCCATTCGACGGCCAACACCGCGGTTCCTGGTGTGTCCGCTGTGCTGTGCGTGTGATCATTGCTTGTACAGCCCTCTCGCAGTGTCCGGAGCAAGTATGGTGGGTCTGACACACCGGTGTCAATATGTTCTTTTTCCATTTCCAGGAGTGTATATCAATTTACGATCTACTTTGCATATTTCCAATATTTGTAGTAACCATGAGTGGGGTACACTATCAAAAGCTTTTCGGTAGTCAATGTATGCGTAGTGTAGCAACCTTTGTTTAGTTTTAGCTTGATATGTCACCTCTGCATCTATTATCAGTTGCTCTGTCTGCCCCCGATAGCTGAGTGGTCAGGGCGACAGACTGTCAATCCAAAGGGCCCGGGTTCGATTCCCGGCTGGGTTGGAGATTTTCTCCACTCAGGGACTGGTTGTTGTGTTGTCCTAATCATCATCATTTCATCCCCATCGATGCACAAGTCGCCGAAGTGGCGTCAAATTGAAAGACTTGCACCAGGCGAACAGTCTACCCGACGGGAGGCCCTCGTCACACGACGTTTTATTTATCAGTTGCTCTTTACATCCTCATGCTCCTTTGCAACAGCCTTTTTGTTCTTCATTTATAATTTTGTTCTGTGTTGTATGTGTCATTAATTTCTGTGTAATGACTGAAGTTAATATTTTGTATATTGTTGGTAGGCATGTTATGGGCAGCATTTAGCTAGGTTTGCTGTGTCTGCTTGATCTTTAGGTTTCATATAAGTTATTCCATGCGTATCAGGGAATGTGTATGGGTATGCAATGTAACTGTTAAATAATTTAGTTAGATGTGAATGTGTTGAGGAGAACTTCTTTAGCCAGAAATTTGCTATTTTATCTTTTCCAGGGGCTTTCCAATTGTGAGTAGAATTCATTGCTTTGGTGACTTCATGTTGCAAAATTATCACTTCAGGCATTTGTGGTATCATCTTGTATGTGTCTGTTTCTGCTTCTATCCACCGTGCATGCCTGTTATGTTGTACCGGGTTTGACCATATGTTGCTCCAGAAGTGTTCCATGTCTGTTATGTTTGGTGGATTGTCTATTTTAATGTGAGTGTTGTCTATTGTCTGGTAAAATTTCTTTTGGTTTGTGTTGAATGTTTGGTTTTGTTTCCTTCTATTTTCACTTTTTTTGTATCTTCTAAGTCGTTTGGCCAATGCTTGTAATTTCTGCTTCTTTTCATCTAATTGCACTATTGCTTCTTGTTGTGAGATTTTACCTAACCTTTTTCGTTTTTTTTCTGACATTTGATGTCTTATAAATTGTGTTAGCTGTCCAATGTCTTTTCTCAGTTTTTCTATTTTGATCTGTAGCCTGTGTTGCAATGCTGGTTTTGTGGGTTTCTTCTGTGTGTTGGTTGGTTCTGATCTCTGCCTAGTGTGTATATTTAGTGTAGTGAGTGCTCTTATATAAACCAGTAGTTGTAACTCTTCCATAGTAGTGTATGATTGTGTTGATAGTTTTTATTGTTGTTTTGACTTGTGGGTTATTTGGCGGTCTATGCAAGAATGGTCTAATGTCTGTATTTGTGTCTTTGTATTCTGTATATGTCAGCTGAAATTTTTCTTCTATATCTAACATGTGTGTCATTTCGTGTTCTATTTGTACTTATTATGGTGGCAGTCTTAAGATTTCATTTTCCTCTGATTGTTTAATTGATGTGTGTTGTTCTTTGTTTGTTTGCTCTGGGATGTTTGAGTCCATTACTGTATTTTCTTCTTCTTCTGATTGCACATTTTTTTGTTCCAGTATTTGTTGTACTTGTTGTTTGATGTTTTCTAATTCTTACTGGGGTATCCTGTTATTTTTGATTATTACACGGATCTGATCAGCTAGTCGTTGTTCTGTTAAAAATTTTAATTCTGGGAATCTGGTAATAATTGTTGTGTATACTTGTGATCTGTATCCAGTTGTGTTGGTTCCTAGGTTTGTTGCTTGGTAATAACAGAACATGAGGTGTCGATTAAATTCATCTGACCATCTCATCCTCTGTCTTTGTTTTCCTTCTAGGGTGGTTGCAGGAAGCATATCCTGCAAAACACCTCTATTTGGATTTAAATCATTTTCCAGTTGGCTAGCAGTGTTGTTACCATTGTGGGAGGGCATAGGGTTCAAGTGTTGTCCCCGACCATGACGGCGCTTGTCCGAGGCTTCTTTAGTTGTGTCCTGAACCAACTAATCACACTAAAAGGGGGGTTAGCCCTATTAGTGGTTTGTTCTTTACGTCGCCTTTTATGACTGGCAGAACATACCGGAGGCCTATTCTTTTCCCGGGCCTCCACGGGGAGTATTATTATTATTATTATTATTATTATTATTATTATTATTAGTGGCGGTGGTAGTGCTAGTAGTAGTTGTTGTTATTGTTTTATTGGATGCATTTTGGTTCATTTGTTTAAATTGTTGTTTATTGCACCATTTTGTCTCCCTATAATCACTGCAGAGTCTCCCCAACCTTTTCAACCATGCTATGCCACTGATAGATAGACAGAGAGTGGGGAAGGAGGAGATGGGCAGAGAGGGGAGGAAGAGAAGGATGAGAGATGGGGGAAGATGCCACGGATAGATATATGGAGAGGAGGAGGTGGAAAGAGAGAGGGGATGGAGGACTACATGGATAGAGTGGGAGAGGAGAAGATGGACAAAGAGAGGGGATGACGAGTTAGACATAGCATAAGGATGGATGAGATGTGCAGAGAGAGGAGGGTGAAGGAGATCTATGGAGGAATGGGGAAGAAGGAGATGTACAGAGAGAGTGGGGAGGAGAGGATGTAGAGAGAGGGATGGAGGAGGAGATGACTAGGCTATGGTTTTCCAGTTGCTTAGGGTGCAATTGATATGGTCATGAGCCCAGGAGAAGTATTGCAGGCGACGTCGTGCTGTTATCTAATGCACTTGCATCAGTTGTCTGCTGCCATAGCCCATTAATACCTCATTTTGCCACACTATCCTAACAGATACATTACCTGTACTTCCTACATTGATTTCTGTAGTTATTTCGTGCAGTGTTGATTGTCTGTTAACACTGACAACTACGCAAAAACTGTTGCTCCTGGTCTTTAAGTGAAGGTCATTGGCCACTGTGTTGCTCATATTGATAGGTAGTGCCTGAAGTTTGGTATTCCTCGCATACTCTTGACACTGTGGGTCTTGGAATATTGAATTCTCTAATGATTTCCAAAATGGAATGTTCCATGCAGCTAGCTCCAACTACCATTCCGCATTCAAAGTCAGTTACTTCCCGTCGTGCTGCCATAACCATGTTGGAAACCTTTTCACGTGATTCACCTGAGTACAAGTGACAGCTCCACCAATGCACTGCCTTTTTATACATTGTGCACGCAATACTACTGCCATCTTTGTATGTGCATATCACTGTTTCAATTACATTTGTCACCTCAGTGTATGTGCCATACATACATGTGCTTGAAACCATGGGTAACAGGTTAGGTGTAGATAAAACATGCATTCATCAGTTCATTAGTTCTGTACTTGGAAGAGGCAATCAGTTTACAAATTAGGAAGAAGTAATCAGCTTACGGAGGAGATTGCTTACAAAAACACGCAAGTAATCCATCTTAGAATACTGCTTTAGCGTGTGAAATTCATGCCAAATAGGACAAATTGGAGGTATTGAACATTTACACATAACGACAACTTAAATGGTCCTAGGTTTAATGATAGTATCATCAAAAGGATAGATTGCTACTCAGAATATAATGGAGATGTATGGTTGTGTTTGAGTGTTTTCTGCTTTAGAAGAAGGCCTTTTGGCTGAAAGCTCACTTGTTTAGCAGTCTCTCTGTTGTGCCTGTCTGTGACTCGGTATCTCCACTATATACTGAGTAACAACATGTTCTTTTCATAACATTGTGATTATTCCATCCTGGATTTTCCATGGTCCTAGGTTTGATTGGTTTATTTGACTCATGGGGAAACATTACAGAAATACGGAAAAATGTGAATAAGCAGACACCAGAGGCTAGTTATCAACTCTCTCCTTGAAGCCTACTGAGAAATTTTAGAGAACCAGTACTAAGTGAAGCATCTAGGACTGTATTAAATCCCCTACATAATGCTCCTGGAAGGAGCACAGGTAAAAGATTAGACTATTTATAGCATGCACAGAGACAGGTCCTCACATGTCCACACCAAGTGAAAGAGGAGGGAACACTAACACATGGTACATGGGAAGTACATTCTGCCATGCACTCAACAATTTTTTGTGGAGTAATGATGCAGATGTAGACCTTAAAGGTTTGCACAATGTCCTCTCTGCCTCAATTAATTATGTACATTCTGTCATGCACTCAACAATTTTTTGTGGAGTAATGATGCAGATGTAGACCTTAAAGGTTTGTACAATGTCCTCTCTGCCTCAATTAATTATAAAATAGATGTTAAATTTTTTCACTAACAAAGGTGGCACTTCAGAAATTAAATTCATAGTTGAATTTTATTTATTTTCTCAGTCACACACCTGACAATGGGCTTGCTGTTCTCATTGTTTATTACTTTTCTTAAAACCAGCTAAGTAACCTACATAGATTCCACAAAGTGTTATCTTTTTATGATCAATCAAGTGAGTGCAGTATCAGAGAGTCACAGTTGACATCAGTCAACTCATACATATTCTAGCCTGTAATAATTGATGAGGATATGAAGTGGAATGATGTCATAAGTTCAGTCATGGATAAAGACTATGGTTCATTGGTAGGCAGACAGTCTACATAGAAGACTGCTTACATCTACACTCTATGAGCCACCTTATTATGTGTAGTGGAGAGCATTTCTGGTATCGCTATTAATCACCCCATTCCCATTCTACTCACAAATGGTGCATGGAAAAAATGATTGTTGGTAAGCATCCATATGAGCTCCTATTTCTCTCATCTTCCCATTGTGATCATTTTGTAGCACATGTGTGGATTGAAGTAATGTGTTTCCCAACTGTTTCCAGGCTGCAATCTCTCAAAATTTCAGTAGTTAACTTATTCCTGATGCACAACACCTCTGTTGTAGTGTGCATCACTGGAGTTTGTTGATTATCTTTGTAACCATGTCACATTCACTAAAAAATCTTGTAATGAAAATGTGCCATTATTTGTTGGATATTCTTTATCTCTTCTGTTAATGCAAATCAAAAATGGCCCAAACTGATGAGTAATCCTCAAGAATTAGTTGAACAAGCATTTTGTAAGCCATTTCTTTTGTGCATAAATTACATTTCCTTAAGATTTTTCCATTGAATTTCAACTAAGCATCTACTTTTCCTACAATTTGTTTATGTGGGCATTCCAATTTAGGTTGGTCTGTATGATTACTCCTAAATATTTTACAGTAGTTACTCTCCAGTGATTTATCATGAATAGTGTAATCAAACAGCAGTGGATTTATTTGCTTGTTTATGCACCTTACACTTCATTTATTTACATTCCATGCTCCATTCATCCATCCTCTACAGGTCATTCTCCAATCTGCTACAGTCATCTGAGATTTTCTATAGACACTTGTATTGTGCACAAACAGCTTCATGGAGCTTCCAATGTTTGCCACTAGATCATTTATATATATTATAAACAGTAATGATTCTGTCATAGTACCTTGAAGCATTCTTGAAATTACCTTTATGTCCATCAGTTTTGTTCCAATAAGAGCAATATGTTGAATTTTATTCTGGAGGAAGTTCTGACTCTAATGACACATCTGGTCAATAAAGGGTAAGCTTGTATTTTGCAGACTAAATGACAATGTGGAACTGTATGAAATGCCTTTCCAAAACCAAAGAAGACTGTATCAACCTGGTGCCATGGTCCACAGTGGTCTGGATCTCATGAATGAAGAGAATGAGCTGAGTTCTGCAAAATATCTGTTTCTGAAATTCCTATTGATTTTTATAGAGGAGATTTTCATTCTTCAATAATGTCATAATATGTGTATGGTGAACATGTACCATGATTCTACAAGCAGGCTAATGTCAATGATGCAGGCCTATAACTGTGTGCATCAGTTCTTCAGATCTTTTTGAAAACAGAAATTGCCTGCACTTTTTTTCCATCTGATAGGTACCCTTTCTTGCTTCAGCAATCTATAGTAAACTAAAGCTGAAATGTTTTCAAGCCTTTTCTCATAATCTCTGTAGACTCTCACAGGAATCTCATCTGGTCCACATGCCATGCTGCCTTGGCATTTATGGACCAATTAAAAGGAGGAACTGTATTGTTTTATCCACAGTGAAACAATTCAGTGTTTTGCCTTCTCTCTGTCATCCTCCAGTTCAGTGTCATTATGACTGATTATATGTTTCTGATTTGTTTACTGCCTTTACCAAAATTTTACCTTCAAATTTATTACTCTCAGTATACTCATTTAGGATTCAAAAATGGTTCAAATGGCTCTGAGCACTATGGGACTCAACTGCTGTGGTCATTAGTCCCCTAGAACTTAGAACTACTTAAACCTAACTAACCTAAGGACATCACACACATCCATGCCCGAGGCAGGATTCGAACCTGCGACCGTAGCAGTCGCACGGTTCCAGACTGCGCGCCTAGAACCGCGAGACCACCGCGGCCGGCGTATTTAGGATTCATTCATCGTTTGTTTGTCAACTAGTATTTTATTTCACTTATATCTGTGAACTTTAGCAGCTATGTATTGAACCATAATGAATCTTCCCATCCTTCAGAAGCTTGCTTGGAGCATACTGGTCTAAGGCAATGAATAATGATTTTGAATTTTGTCTGTTTGTGCTCCACATCTTTGTCCCAGCTCTGAATGTTTGATGTTGAATAGTCTGAAGGAAGGAAGGAAAATTACAATTTAATTTCACATCGATAGCACAGTCATTACAGATGGAGCATAAGCTCAGATTATGAAAGGATGTGGAAGGAAACTGGTGATGTTCTTTTCAAAGGCATTCTGGCATTTGCCTGGAGTGATTTAGGGAAATCATGTAAAACCAAAATCTGGATGGATTCCTTGAAACACTTTTAGCTACTGGTGTTATCAGAGCCTTATGAATGTTGATGACCTCCTCTGTTACCCGATTCTGATAGAGTGGTTGTTTGTTGCTATTAGGTATAAGACAGCAACAAATATGCTGCCAATATAAATTTAGAATGTTCCTGCTGTTCACTTCACATTTCAGCAAACTTTCTGTTCCTAATACTATGCAGGCAGTATTACCTTTAACAAGCAATACTGATTCTAGGATCTTATCATAGGTGTTCCTGTAGTTTACTAATGTCACATTAACGTTTTCTCTTTTCTGTTTCCGAGGAAGAGAGTTGTATAAAACTAAGTGGCTGACTTATCTTTTGATTTCAGCAGACAATATATCATTGACTCCAAAGCTGGACTCCTCTAACCTAAAACAAAAACCACCAAGTGTGTGGCATGGTAATCTGATAACCTGATAGCAGCTCCTTTTTCCAGTGTGCCATAGCCCTATTGAAGGGGGTCAAAGAAATCTCCACCAGATTCCTCTGACACTTTAGAGATTTTGACTTTTCACTGGCTCCAAACCAGAGGGCCACAATAAATTTTGAGTGTGATGCCACAAATAGTCTGTGTATGTATGGATGGATATGTGTGTGTGTGTGTGTGTGTGTGTGTGTATGTGTGTGTGTGTATGTGTGTGTGTGTGCGTGTGTGCGCGAGTATATACGTATCCTATTTCCCCCCTAAGGTAAGTCTTTCCGCTCCTGGGATTGGAATGACTCCTTACCCTCTCCCTTAAAACCCACATCCTTCCATCTTTCCTTTTCCTTCCCTCTTTCCTGACAAAGCAGCCGCAGGTTGTGAAAGCTCGAAATTGTGTGTGTACTAAAAACAGAGATTCCAAGACTTACCAAGCGGGAAAGCACCGGCAGACAGGCACAATGAAGAAAACACACAAACACACACACAGAATTACTAGCTATCGCAACCGATGGTTGCTTCTTTAGGAAGGAGAGGGAAAGACGAAAGGAAGTGGGTTTTAAGGGAGAGGGTAAGGAGTCAAGGAGTCATTCCAATCCCGGGAGCGGAAAGACTTCCCTTAGGGGGAAAAAAAAAAGGACAGGTGTACACTCGCGCGCACACACACACACACACACACACACACACACACACACACACACACACACACACACACATATCCATCCGCACATACACAGACACAAGCAGACATATTTAAAGGCAAAGAGTAAGGGCAGAGATGTCAGTCGAGGCGGAAGTACAGAGGCAAAGAGGTTGTTGAAAGACAGGTGAGGTATAAGCGGCGGCAACTTGAAATTAGCGGAGGTTGAGGCCTGGCGGATATCGAGAAGAGAGGATATACTGAAGGGCGAGTTCCCATCTCCGGAGTTCGGATAGGTTGGTGTTGGTGGGAAGTATCCAGATAACTCGGACGGTGTAACACTGTGCCAAGATGTGCTGGCCGTGCACCAAGGCATGTTTAGCCACAGGGTGATCCTCATTACCAACAAACACTGTCTGCCTGTGTCCATTCATGTGAATGGACAGTTTGTTGCTGGTCATTCCCACATAGAAAGCATCACAGTGCAGGCAGGTCAGTTGGTAAATCATGTGGGTGCTTTCACACGTGGCTCTCCCTTTGATCATGTACACCTTCCGGGTTACAGGACTGGAGTAGGTGGTGGTGGCAGGGTGCATAGGACAGGTTTTACACAGGGGGCTGTTGCAAGGGTAGGAACCAGAGGGTAGGGAAGGTGGTTTGGGGATTTCATAGGGATGAACCAAGAGGTTACGAAGGTTAGGTAGACGGCGGAAAGACACTCTTGGTGGAGTGGGGAGGATTTCATGAAGGATGGATCTCATTTCGGGGCAGGATTTTAGGAAGTCGTATCCCTGCTGGAGAGCCACATTCAAGGTCTGATCCAGTCCTGGGAAGTATTCTGTCACAAGTGGGGCACTTTTGGGGTTCTTCTGTGAGTGGTTCTGGGTTTGAGGGGATGAGGAAGTGGCTCTGGTTATCTGCTTCTGTACCAGGTCGGGAGGGTAGTTGCGGGATGCGAAAGCTGTTTTCAGGTTGTTGGTGTAATGGTCGAGGGATTCAGGACTGGAGCAGATTCGTTTGCCACGAAGGCCTAGGCTGTAGGGAAGGGACCGTTTGATATGGAATGGGTGGCAGCTGTCATAATGGAGGTATTGTTGCTTGTTGGTGGGTTTGATGTAGATGGATGTGTGAAGTTGGCCATTGGACAGATGGAGGTCAACGTCTAGGAAAGTGGCATGGGATTTGGAGTAGGACCAGGTGAATCTGATGGAACCAAAGGAGTTGAGGTTGGAGAGGAAATTCTGGAGTTGTTCTTCACTGTGAGTCCAGATCATGAAGATGTCATCAATAAATCTGTACAAAACTTTGGGTTGGCAGGCTTGGGTAACCAAGAAGGCTTCCTCTAAGCGACCCATAAATAGGTTGGCATACGAGGGGGCCGTCCTGGTACCCATGGCTGTTCCCTTTAATTGTTGGTATGTCTGGCCTTCAAAAGTGAAGAAGCTGTGGGTCAAGTTGAAGCTGGCTAAGGTGACGAGGAAAGAGGTTTTAGGTAGGGTGGCAGGTGATCGGCGTGAAAGGAAGTGCTCCATTGCAGCGAGGTCCTGGACGTACGGGACATTCGTGTATAGGGAAGTGGCATCAATGGTTACAAGGATGGTTTCCGGGGGTAACAGACTGGGTACGGATTCCAGGCGTTCGAGAAAGTGGTTGGTGTCTTTGATGATGGATGGGAGACTGCATGTAATGGGTTGAAGGTGTTGCATTCTTCCGGCTGACAAGGGTTCCACGACCGTGGTACTTGATCGTCGGGAGTATGTGGCTGAGGGACTGCGTCAGCTTTCAGACAACTCTACATACAAAGTTTGCCAAGGTAATCCCATTCCTGATGTCCAAGCGGAGCTTCAAGGAATCCTCAGAACCTTAGGCCCCCTACAAAACCTTTCACCTGACTCCATCAAACTCCTGACCCCAACGACACCTTGCACTCCTACCTTCTACCTACTTCCTAAAATTCACAAACCCAAACATCCTGGCCGCCCCATTGTAGCTGGTTACCAAGCCCCCACAGAACGTATCTCTGCCTATGTAGATCAACACCTTCAACCCATTACATGCAGTCTCCCATCCTTCATCAAAGACACCAACCACTTTCTCGAACGCCTGGAATCCGTACCCAGTCTGTTACCCCCGGAAACCATCCTTGTAACCATTGATGCCACTTCCCTATACACGAATATCCCGCATGTCCAGGGCCTCGCTGCAATGGAGCACTTCCTATCACTCCGATCACCTGCCACCCTACCTAAAACCTCTTTCCTCGTCACCTTAGCCAGCTTCATCCTGACCCACAACTTCTTCACTTTTGAAGGCCAGACATACCAACAATTAAAGGGAACAGCCATGGGTACCAGGACGGCCCCCTCGTATGCCAACCTATTTATGGGTCACTTAGAGGAATCCTTCTTGGTTACCCAAGCCTGCCAACCCAAAGTTTTGTACAGATTTATTGACGACGTCTTCATGATCTGGACTCACAGTGAAGAACAACTCCAGAATTTCCTCTCCAACCTCAACTCCTTTGGTTCCATCAGATTCACCTGGTCCTACTCCAAACCCCATGCCACTTTCCTAGACGTTGACCTCCATCTGTCCAATGGCCAGCTTCACACATCCGTCCACATCAAACCCACCAACAAGCAACAGTACCTCCATTATGACAGCTGCCACCCATTCCATATCAAACGGTCCCCTCCCTACAGCCTAGGCCTTCGTGACAAACGAATCTGCTCCAGTCCTGAATCCCTCGACCATTACACCAACAACCTGAAAACAGCTTTCGCATCCCGCAACTACCCTCCCGACCTGGTACAGAAGCAGATAACCAGAGCCACTTCCTCATCCCCTCAAACCCCAAAAGTGCCCCACTTGTGACAGAATACTTCCCGGGACTGGATCAGACCTTGAATGTGGCTCTCCAGCAGGGATACGACTTCCTAAAATCCTGCCCCGAAATGAGATCCATCCTTCATGAAATCCTCCCCACTCCACCAAGAGTGTCTTTCCGCCGTCCACCTAACCTTCGTAACCTCTTGGTTCATCCCTATGAAATCCCCAAACCACTTTCCCTACCCTCTGGTTCCTACCCTTGCAACAGCCCCCTGTGTAAAACCTGTCCTATGCACCCTCCCACCACCACCTACTCCAGTCCTGTAACCCGGAAGGTGTACATGATCAAAGGGAGAGCCACGTGTGAAAGCACCCACGTGATTTACCAACTGACCTGCCTGCACTGTGATGCTTTCTATGTGGGAATGACCAGCAACAAACTGTCCATTCACATGAATGGACACAGGCAGACAGTGTTTGTTGGTAATGAGGATCACCCTGTGGCTAAACATGCCTTGGTGCACGGCCAGCACATCTTGGCACAGTGTTACACCGTCCGAGCTATCTGGATACTTCCCACCAACACCAACCTATCCGAACTCCGGAGATGGGAACTCGCCCTTCAGTATATCCTCTCTTCTCGATATCCACCAGGCCTCAACCTCCGCTAATTTCAAGTTGCCGCCGCTTATACCTCACCTGTCTTTCAACAACCTCTTTGCCTCTGTACTTCCGCCTCGACTGACATCTCTGCCCTTACTCTTTGCCTTTAAATATGTCTGCTTGTGTCTGTGTATGTGCGGATGGATATGTGTGTGTGTGTGTGTGTGTGTGTGTGCGCGCGAGTGTACACCTGTCCTTTTTTTTCCCCCTAAGGGAAGTCTTTCCGCTCCCGGGATTGGAATGACTCCTTGACTCCTTACCCTCTCCCTTAAAACCCACTTCCTTTCGTCTTTCCCTCTCCTTCCTGAAGAAGCAACCATCGGTTGCGAAAGCTAGTAATTCTGTGTGTGTGTTTGTGTGTTTTGTTCATTGTGCCTGTCTGCCGGCGCTTTCCCGCTTGGTAAGTCTTGGAATCTCTGTTTTTAATATATTTTTCCCATGTGGAAGTTTCTTTATATATATATATATATATATATATATATATATATATATCAAACGGGAAAGCACTGGTAGATAGGCACAATAAAAAAAACACACAAACACACACACAAAATTGCAAGTTTTCGCCACCAACGGATGCTTCGTCAGGAAAGATAAGATAAGAATAAAAAACACATGCTGTAAAAGATTTGTGACATTTTATTCAAATACTATGTACAGCATGGATAAGAAAAACATAATATTTATATTAGTATCGACAGCAGACTAAAGGAAACAAAGAATTTTCCACCTTCTAATACCATGTCACCCTCACAACAGCCCTACAACAACCCCATTAAATTTTACTTACATTCCCTCTGCAAACATGCCTTCACCCTAGGCAGAGATCACCCTGTAGCTAACCATGCCTTGGTGCACGGCCAGCACATCTTGGCACAGTGTTACACCATCTGGGTTATCTGGATACTTCCCACCAACACCAACCTATCCGAACTCCGGAGGTGGGAACTTGCCCTTCAATATATCCTCTCTTCCCATTACCCACCAGGCCTCAACCTCCGCTAATTTCAAGTTGCCGCCACTCATACCTCACCTGTCTTTCAACAACATCTTTGCTGTGTACTTCTGCTCGACTGACATCTCTGCCCAAACTCTTTGCCTTTACAAATGTCTGCTTGTGTCTGTGTGTGTGCGGATGGATATGTGTGTGTGTGTGAGTGTATACCTGTCCTTTTTTTCCTTAAGGTAAGTCTTTCTGCTCCCGGGATTGGAATGACTCCTTACCCTCTCCCTTAAAACCCACATTCTTTCATTTTTCCCTCTCCTTACCTCTTTCCTGACGAAGCAACCGTTGGTTGCAAAAGCTTGAAATTTTGTGTGTGTGTTTGTGTGTTTTTTTATTGTGCCTATCTACCAGAGCTTTCCCGTTTGGTAAGTCATGGAATCCTTGTTTTTAATATATTTTTCCCATGTGGTATATAGAAACTTCCACATGGGAAAAATATATTAAAAACAAAGATTCCATGACTTACCAAGCGGGAAAGTTCTGGTAGACAGGCACAATAAAAAAACAGGCAAACACAAACACAAAATTTCGAGCTTTCGCAACCGGCGGTTACTTCGTCAGGAAAGAGCCAAAAAGAGAAAGTAAGATGATAGAAAAGATTTCGTAATGCAACAGAGACAATAACAAACTTAATTGTTGGGTTCAAATTAATGATGTAAATAAAATAGGAAGAAACTTCCACATGGGAAAAATATGTTAAAAACAAATATTCCAAGACTTACCAAGCGGGAAAGTGCCGGTAGACAGGCACAATAAAAAAACACACAAACACACACACAAAATTTTGAGCTTTCGCAACCAGCAGTTGCTTCGTCAGGTAAGAGCAAAGATTCTCCAAAGATTCTTTCCTGATGAAGCAACTGCCGGTTGCAAAAGCTCGAAATTTTGTGTGTGTGTTTGTGTGTTTTTTTATTGTGCCTGTATACTGGCACTTTCCCACTTGGTAAGTCTTGGAATATTCCCGGTTGCGACAACTCGAATTTTGTGTGTATGTTTGTGTGTCTATCGACCTGCCTGCGCTTTTGTTTAGTAAGTCACATCATCTTTGTTTTATATATATCAACTTGAAATTAGCGGAGGTTGAGGTCTGGCGGATATCGAGAAGAGAGGATATACTGAAGGGCACGTTCCCATCTCTGGAGTTCTGACAGGTTGGTGTTAGTGGGAAGTATCCAGATAACCCGGACGGTGTAACACTGTGCCAAGATGTGCTGGCTCTGCACCAAGGCATGTTTAGCCACAGGGTGATCCTCATTACCAACAAACACTGTCTGCCTGTGTCCATTCATGCGAATGGACAGTTTGTTGCTGGTCATTCTCACGTAGAAAGCTTCACAGTGTTGGCAGGTCAGTTGGTAAATCATGTGGGTGCTTTCACACGTGGCTCTCCCTTTGATCGTGTACACCTTCCGGGTTAAACGACTGTAATTAGATGGTGGTGGGAGGGTGCATGGGACAGGTTTTACACCTGGGGCAGTTACAAGGGTAGGAACCAGAGGGTAGGGAAGGAGGTTTGGGGATTTCATAGGGATGAACTAAGAGGTTACAAAGGTTAGGTGGACAGCAGAAAGACACTCTTGGTGGAGTGGGGAGGATTTCATGAAGGATGGATGCTCTGCCTTAATTGGACGTTTTGGGAACTTGATGTTTAGACACCATGGCAGGTGAATGTAAGAACCTCCTGGACAAAGTTATTATATAGAGAAAAATGATTTTTATAGCAAAAAATCCAATCCTTTCATTCAGATCTTATTGTTATTTCATATTAATTTTCCTATGATGAATAATATGAGTGAAAATGATAAAATTGTTGTTATACGTAGTCGATAAAGTATTTTTAATCATGATTTGAATAGGCTTAAATACAAATATACATAGAGAACTAAGTCAAAGATAATTTTCATAAAATGATCTATAACATGTTTATGTTCGATACAAAACTGAGAATTGCAAACTACAGAAAGGCACATAATGATGTCCTATGAAAAATCTTAAAATGCTATGGCAGCACACCTGTAATATGAGAAATTTAATGTAGAATGTCACTTCCTTACAGAGTAAAACTGTGTACCAGGTGCACAGTCGAACCTGGTACTTTGACTTTTGTTATCCATCATCTTACCAAGGGACCTATCTAAGACAGATGCAAGGCCTAAGTCTCACAATTTCAGTTCTGCCAGTAATCATCTCATACTTACCAAATTTCACCGAAGCTCTCCTGAATACCTAGCTGGACTTGCACACTTGGAAGAAAAGATATTCCTGAGATTAAGCTTAGCTACAGGCTAGAGGTTGTTTCCTGAAAAATATTTCAGCTTGCAGTGGAGTTTGAACTGCTTTGAAACATTGTAACAAATTAATACAAGGGAAGGTCCCGGGTCTGAGTCCCACTTCAACATACAATTTTAACAGTCACAGAGTGCGAGGTTAATTATGTTAAGATATAATGTTTAACTGTAAACATCAAAGAGTTCATGATCATCAGGCTGGGGAGAAAAAGATGAATGGTAAAAGTTGTGTTAAGACAGAAAAGAATTAAGCACATTTCATTTATATATCAAATTGTTCACAGCTGATTATTTCTTTCCACTTACTTTTTCTTTAGTGTGAGAAAAGGAGGAAGTAATAAGTTCACGTGAAAGAATTTCTAATTCTCCTATTTGTCATTAGCTTAATTATATTGTAGTAGACTTTTCATATTCCCTATAGTGAACAATTCTGATTTATGCCACTGATCTTTTGTATATAGCTTGTCTCATGACATTATATGCATAGGTGGTATAATAATATAAAATAACTATTGCTTGTCTGCAGTATTTTGTAATTCTTACTTACAGTGTTACACAAAATTTTAGAATTGATGCGTATTTGTTTGCAGTTTGTTGATAATGTATATAGAAGTATCCTTTTTAATACATCTTATTGATTGTCATAATTAGTGGCAGGAATAACTGGAGTGGCTATGGTTGTGCTGCTTTGCATCCTTGCAGTGATGTCAGTGGGATATGTTCGCAAGAGACACTACAATGCCTTCTGGTTCACACATCATCTTTTCCTGCCTTTTTTGCTCCTGCTGTTGTGTCACCCTCTCAGGTAGGTATGTATCAAACTCTAAATTCAAGTTTTTGCCTTCTACTGAGAGCACAATAACAAAAGAGTAAGAGTCTCTTCAAAGGAGTCATCTAAATTAAAAACATTTATTAATTGTGCACCTGACCAAATGAATGTGCGCTGAGCTGAGCAGAGAGGATGATGATTGAAATTCTTTGCAGTATTACTGAAAACTGTGAGATTGTTCACAGTAGTTCATATATGTAGAATTATGGATAAGTACCTCCGGGGTTCCAGAAGACAACTGTGTAAAAACAAGATATACAGAAAATGCACATATTTCAGTGGATAGAGCGGCCCACCAAGTTTTTAACTCTGTTGCTCAATATGAGCACTGTTTGTGACATGGCAAATGTTAGTTAGTATGTGACATTCACCTGGTTTATTTCTTCATTGATAGTCTCGGTGTTGACATACTGCATTGTTATACTGGCTGGAAAATGGGGGTAGACATTCAACACTGACTACTGTAAATGATGTTGCACAATTGTGTTTTACATTTCTTTACTTTGACTGTTCACAACGTCTCCGATATTACACAATTATATGACCAGTTCACTGTTGATAAATGTTGATAAGCCTCATTAATAGGTTGCAGGCAACATCAGCATACTACTACAATAGTTTGCTGTTGAACATCTATGAGCAGTAAAAACCTAACCGCACAGTTCACAGTTCTTGCAGAATAATACAGTGCGTGTGACACTATTTTTCAAATATGTTAAACAGACATTGTCACTAACTGTTCCAACACACAGCTTACTTGTGTTACACTTATTCCACTGTTAAGTTGATGCATTGATGTTAACACAACCAATACATGTTTCACATCTGAAAATCAGCCATCAGTCTTGGGACCAGAAATCAGTCCTTTATATATCCTCACAATAACAGGCACTGAAACTATACATTTTTCAATGTTTAAGTTACAGAAATTATAATTAAAACATAACTCATTCAGTTACTGAATAATGGAAAAAATCCTTCTTTTTAATAGTTCATTCTATCACAAAGGTTAGACCAAATTATTTGTTTAAATCATGAAATTGACAGATATAGTTATACAAATAATACTTTTGACAAACCTGGTAAGTATTTTGGAATTAATTAAGGGTTCGCTTTGCTAATATGTTTTCGAATAGAGCCAAGTAAATATTTTAAGAATCCTAGTAACTCTTCTTCTAGATGTTTATAATTAGTTTATAAGTCAACAGTAGAATCTAAGTCATAGAACAGTTACTGATTTTAGCCTATAATTTATTTATTTAGCATATGGCAATACAAACATGGTTTAAATTAGCCTATAATGATCTGTACCAAACGATATTAACTAGAAATTGTCAAGATAAATTAGGGAATCAATTACATACACAAAACTAATCAGAAAATTAGACCTGGTGCTATATTCCTTAAGAATTAGGGCCAACCTTTCTCTTTTATCAAAATGCAGATTATACTCACGCATCTTAATGGTAATTAGGAAAAAATTAAAATAAAATGAATTTAAGGAGGCAGGTGTCAAAACAAGAGAGCAAGTAAAGAGATCCCAACTTGCTTCATCACTACATCACTCAAACTATTGCCATACATGTTCCAACAAGTAGTAACACTCTTACATCACATTTGTTTACAAAAATTGACACAAAAAGTATTTAGTCACGAACTGCATTACTCTCAAGTGATTATATGATATTTTTGAACTATCTTAAGTGTTTTGAAGCAAGAAATGAAACAAGTTCTTAAATACTTAAGTTGAAGGGTTTATGCAGCCAGAGACTGTTTAACTGTGATAATTCTTCATTCTGTTATATAGCAAAAGATCTGGATTTTTCATTTGTTAATTCTATACTTGATATATAGGCAGAGATTTTATATTTTCAAATTGTTACATCCAAGCTATGTACATTGTTCTTTCAGTAACAGTTTCCACTTCCAACGACTTCCTTTTCGCAGCTCCGCAACAACTGTAGAAAACATTGAGAACTACAGACCAATATCCCTGCTGTCATCCTTTCCCAAAGTGATAGAGACAATAATGAAAAACAGGCTTCTGAGCTATCTAAGCAAATTCAACCTCCTCTGCAATGACCAGTATGGTTTCAGGCCTGGAACAGGCACAGAATCAGCAATAACACAACTCACAAAAACAGTTTTAGAAGCTCTATACATGAACAGCTATGTAATGGGCCTTTTCCTAGACCTGTCTAAGGCATTTGATATAGTTGACCACCAGAAACTGTTGCATAAGTTAGAGGCACTAGGAGTTAGGGGAGTGGTTAACAAATGGTTTCATTCATATCTAGAAAACAGAGTACAGACAGTAGAGATCACACATCTCCAGAGGATCAAAGTAGATTGAGAAACATGTATTGGGTCCACAATATATCAATATTGGGGTCTCTCAAGGGAACGTACTGGGCCCAGTATTGTTTCTGGTATATATAAATGGTTTCCCGCAGCACATCCAGCCATGGAGAGAAGATATTGTTTGCTGATGACTGCAACATGTTAATCACCACTAAGACACCAGCGCAAATGCTAGAAAATTCTACTGAAGTACTGAGGGATGTCTACAAGTGGTAACTGGAGAACAAAATAACCTTCACTTTAAAGAAAACAGATATGATTTGCTTCAGGATGAACAGCAAACAGAGTCCCTTAAATTTAAAATTAGACAACATCTCCATAGATGATGTACCTACAACAAAGTTCTTAGGGTTGCACTTTGACAGCCAAATTAAGTGGAATGAACATGCTATGAAACTCTCAAAAAAGATATCCACAACATGTTATGCACTTAGAGTTCTTGCATCTGCATGCAGTGATGAATGTCTGAGGACTGTATGCTTTAGTTATGTTCATTCAGTAATCAGTTATGGAATAATTTTCTGGGGAAATAGTGCTCAGAATTTGAAACAGTATCTAACATGCAAAAGAGAGCAGTAAGGTTTATGTCAAAAAGCAGTAAGTGGTCCCACTGCAGAGAACTTTTTAAAATGTTAGGAATTCTGACTGTTCCTTGTGAATTTACATTCCAAACCATACTGTATATCAAGAAAAATAAAGAAAATTATAGTACAAATAGCAGTTTTTGTAACTATAGTACAAAAACAAGTCACTGTCTTCACCTAGACAAGAAAAATAAATGTAAGACTCAAAATAGTTTCTTGCATGAAAGTGTAAAACTGTGTAATAAACTGCCACAGAAAATAAAAGAAACAGATAACACATACTGTTTTAGGAAAAACCTTAAATTTTATTGCAGGAACACTGTTTTTACACTATAAGTGAATTCCATAGTAAAAATGATTGTAAATAACATTTATCTCATCATGTTTAACTATATGTAATGTTTTGATAAGGATCAAAAATTATTGTAAATGTGGCAAAATATTTAGCAGGAATGAATAATTCTATGTAAATTGTTTTGTAAAGCAAAACATGTTCCTAAAATAAATTTTGTAATATGTTTCTTTAACAATTAACATACAAATATGTAAGATTTCATCAAAAACAAATTACCATTCTAATCACCTACAATGGCAGTACCAAAATGGTACTGAAACAGAGGATGACAGACTAAAGGCCAAAATACTAAATGTCTTCTTCCAAAGCTGTTTCACAGAGGAAGACTGCACTGTGCTTCCTTCTCTAGATTGTCGCACAGTTGACAAAATGGTAGATATCGAAGTAGACGACAGAGGGATAGAGAAACAATTAAAATCGCTCAAAAGAGGAAAGGCCGCTGGTCCTGATGGGATACCAGTTCGATTTTACACAGAGTACGCGAAGGAACTTGCCCCCCTTCTTGCAGCAGTGTACCATAGGTCTCTAGAAGAGCGAAGCGTTCCAAAGGATTGGAAAAGGGCACAGGTCATCCCCGTTTTCAAGAAGGGACGTCGAACAGATGTGCAGAACTATAGACCTATATCTCTAACGTCGATCAGTTGTAGAATTTTGGAACACGTATTATGTTCAAGTATAATGTCTTTTCTGGAGACTAGAAATCTACTCTGTAGGAATCAGCATGGGTTTCAAAAAGACGGTCGTGTGAAACCCAGCTCGCGCTATTCGTCCACGAGACTCAGAGGGCCTTAGACACGGGTTCACAGGTAGATGCCGTGTTTCTTGACTTCCGCAAGGCGTTTGACACGGTTCCCCACAGTCATTTAATGAACAAAGTAAGAGCATACGGACTATCAGATCAATTGTGTGATTGGATTGAGGAGTTCCTAGATAACAGAACGCAGCATGTCATTCTCAATGGAGAGAAGTCTTCCGAAGTAAGAGACATTTCAGGTGTGCCGCTGGGGAGTGTCATAGGACCGTTGCTATTTACAATATACATAAATGACCTGGTGGATGACATCGGAAGTTCACTGAGGCTTTTTGCAGATGATGCTGTGGTGTATCGAGAGGTTGCAACAATGGAAAATTGTACTGAAATGCAGGAGGATCTGCAGCGAATTGACGCATGGTGCACGGAATGGCAATTGAATCTCAATGTAGACAAGTGTAATGTGATGCGAATACATAGAAAGATAGGTCCCTTATCATTTAGCTACAAAATAGCAGGTCAGCAACTGGAAGCAGTTAATTCCATAAATTATCTGGGAGTACGCATTAGGAGTGATTTAAAATGGTATGATCATATAAAGTTGATCGTCGATAAAGCAGATGCCAGACTGAGATTCATTGGAAGAATCCTAAGGAAATGCAATCCGCCACACACCGTCAGGTGGCTTGCGGAGTATGGATGTAGATGTAGATGTAGAACTATAGTCTGAAATCTTTGTTGTTTTACACATATTAGGGTGCTCCATTGCATGCAGAAAACTATAAAAGTTACATTTGTTTACATGATGATCATTTTAACCGCACATCTTATGAAATTTCTGTTTACATATTTTATTCTGGAAGTCAACTATTATTCCCATTTCAGTTATACAATGATTAGTGTAAACTGAAAATGACATAATTGCAAATATCTGTACATGCAACAAAGTTATAAGGTATCGTGATGCTTAGCAAACAGACAGATCGTGTATTACTGTTGGCGAATCTCAATCTGTTACAGTACAATGTTAGTGCAGTATCAGTGATCACGTTAATTATCCGGCTTTGCAGCTCTTCCATATTAAGTGGCAGCAGAGACAGGAACATATCATGTTTGATTTAAGCTCCAGCTGTTACTTCAGCACTGTTCATCTTGCAAATTAGTACAACTTTCAAACTGAAATTTCGTTTCTTTCATAAAGTAGTTGGTCAAGAATTTCTTAATGTGCCACAGAGATGTTGTAAGAATCATCTTTATGCGTAGAATAAGTTTATTTGTCTAACTTTTCTGAGTAGCCATGTTGTGTATGTTTCTTTTGAGTGCCTAAACTGAAATATCATACTACCTTTGTTTCCTTTTTGTGGAGAGCACGTCATCAAAAAAAATTTGGGCAAATTTGATGAAGTAATATAAGGAGTTTGTTCTACCATTATCAACAGTTAAGAAATGAGTGAGCTATTTCAAACATGCTGTAGTCCTCTTGAAGATTATCCATATGAAGGTTGTCCCAAAATTGAATCCACAGATCAAAATACCAAGGAACCGCACACTATATTATTCCAGAATCAGTAATTAAAAGTCCATGAAACAGCTGATGACATGCACATACAAAAACATAAAGATGATACATTTTATTTTAAGAAATAAATATGAGAAATCTTCATGTAACATTGATGCCTCGTTTGTCAAATGCAGACCAAAAGCATATGTTAAAACAAATAGCTCAGTCATGTTTGTATCATTTTGCCCTTTTAGTATGTCCTGGTGAACTGGAATAGGCCAAATGGCACAATATTTGAAACTTATGGTAATGTCTCAGAACTCTAGCTGCAGACTTTGTTCCTAGTAAGCTGTGCAATTTGTTTCAAAGTGTTCACTGTCCCTGTTTCACTAGCATGGGCTGACTGGCTCCCAGTAAATTGTCTGCTTGCCCTCATTGTTTCAATTTCTCACCAAACCAGTCTGTCAATCTCAGGTTTTCACTGTTCATTCATATTGTTAACAAGATTTTCATTTTCTTGGGATTGATTGTCATTCTGTTTTTCCTACTCTCTGTGAAACATGTCTGAACATAGTTCCAAATTTATATTTCCAAAACCATACTCTGTGCTCCACCATTTCTCTTCCACAGCTTTTATTTTTAGTTGTCTCCTCATATAACTTGCACATCCTGTTTGTCATTGCATGGTGTGTGTCTCACATTGCAGTGACTATTCCATCCAAAGCCTTTTTCAAAAAGGAAGTACACAGGAAAAATACACGCATTCACGCAAGCAAGCACAGCTCATGTACACTTCACTGCTATCTCTGACTGGAGCAGCTGGAGATAGCAGTCATGTGTGCTTGGCATGTGCTGGCTGGTGCAAATGTGTATGTTTTTCCTGTGGACTTACTTTCTGAAGACAGCTTTGGTCAAAAGCTCACTGTGAAACAGTCTTTTTGCGCTGCCTGTCTGCAACTGTGTCATCTTTATAGTGAGTAACAGTCTGTAATTTTCACAATACTGTAAATTATAATGTCTTGTATTCTGTTCACACTTCAGTTTGAAATGTAGAATAATATGAATTGTTCCCTCTGATTAACTTTTTTGTGAGTTCCACTTCTGCATTGCATTTTCATCCACCAACTTTTTTTCTTCACATTTATAATTGTGTTTCAATACCTTGGTCCATTGTTATGTAATGAGTATTCTTTCTTTCATATACTGCCTGATCTATGTTTTGTAATCAATGTTCTCTCTTTCGTATCCTGCTTCATCTACATCATGTCCATTACAATTACTAATTTCTTTTTTAACTAACCACTGCTTCAACATAATACATAAGCTATCATCTGCAAATGATTATGCCCCATTGTTCTTATTGCACCTGTTCCACCTCAGTAGCCACTAGCAACTATCTACTTGATCTCGCATCAGTTTATTATAGTACACACAAAATGACATACATGTGTTACTTTTGTGAAACTATTACTAACAAAGAGATAGAGGGGCTGGCCAGTACTTACCTCAGCTCAGTACAGCCGATAGAAACACAAAAAACAACCGAAAATTTAAGTTCCTAGCTTTCGGAATAAATGTTCCTTCATCAGGGAGGAGAGAGGGGAAAGAAAGGGAAGAAGGGAAAGTGGATTTAGTTACTCACAACCCAAGTTATGAAGCAACAGGGAAAGGAAAACAGGGAAGGTAGCAAGGATGGAGGCATGGTTGTCAGAGGGAAGCCAAAGATATTCTACTGCAGGTACTGTGCCAGCTTCAAACCAAAGAGGATGCACACAGAAGTAAAGAGGTGTATAGTATAAAGATGTAGGATGGAAAGATGCATGAATGGCTAAAGAGGAAAGGGAAAGAGGAGAAGACTGAAAAGTAAATGGGAGTGAGGTTGTTTAACGTAGGTTCAGTCCAGGGGGATGGCGGGATGAAAGGATGTGTTGGAGTGCAAGTTCCCATCTCCGCAGTTCAGAGGGACTGGTGTTGGGTGGGAGAAGCCAAATGGCACATACAGTGTAGCAGGTTCCTAGGTCCCTAGAATTATGCTGGAGGGCATGCTCCGCTACTGGGTATTGGACATCTCCTAGGCGGACAGTTCGTCTGTGTCCGTTCATGCGCTCAGCCAGTTTAGTTGTTGTCATACCAATGTAAAAGGCTGTGCAGTGCAGGCATTTCAGCTGATAAATGACATGTGTAGTCTCACACGTGGCCCTGCCTTGAATTGTGTATGTTTTCCTAGTAGCGGGGCTGGAGTAGGTGGTTGTGGGGGGATGCATGGGGCAGGTTTTGCAGCGGGGTCGGTTACAGGGGTAGGAACCGCTTGGTAGAGAAGGCAGTCTGGGAATATTGTAGGGTTTAACAAGGATGTTACAGAGGTAAGGGGGACGACGAAAGGCAACTCTGGTTGGTGTGGGGAGTATTTGGTCAAGGGATGATCTCATTTCAGGGGTTGACTTGAGAAAGTCATATCCCTGGCGGAGTAATTTATTGATGTATTCGAGGCCAGGATAATATTGGGTGACAAGGGGGATGCTTCTGTGTGGTCTGAGGGTAGGAATATTGTTGTTGGACGGGGAGGAATGTATTGCTCAGGAGATCTGTTTGTGGACAAGGTCTGCAGGATAGTTGCGCGAGAGGAAAGCACTGGTCAGGTTATTGGTGTAATTGTTGCGGGATTCGTTACTGGAGCAGATACGTTTGCCACGAATACCTAGGCTGTAGGGAAGGGAGCGTTTGATGTGGAATGGATGGCAGCTATCAAAGTGAAGGTACTGTTGTTTGTTGGTGGGTTTGATATGGACAGAGGTGTGGATGTGAGCTTCAACAAGATGAAGGTCAACATCCAGGAAGGTGGCTTTGGTTTTGGAGAAGGACCAGGTGAAATTCAGATTCGAAAAGGAGTTGGGTTCCTCTCCCGCAACTATCCCGCAGACCTTGTCCACAAACAGATCTCCTGAGCAATACATTCCTCCCCGTCCAACAACAATATTCCTACCCTCAGACCACACAGAAGCATCCCCCTTGTCACCCAATATTATCCTGGCCTCGAATACATCAATAAATTACTCCGCCAGGGATATGACTTTCTCAAGTCAACCCCTGAAATGAGATCATCCCTTGACAAAATTCTCCCCACACCACCCAAAGTTGCCTTTCGTCGTCCCCGTAACCTCCGTAACATCCTTGTTAAACCCTGCAATATTCCCAGACTACCTTCTCTACCCAGCGGTTCCTACCCCTGTAACCGACCCCGCTGCAAAACCTACCCCATGCATCCCCCCACAACCACCTACTCCAGCCCCGCTACTAGGAAAACATACACAATTCAAGGCAGGGCCACGTGTGAGACTACACATGTCATTTATCATTTTACATTGGTATGACAACAACTAAACTGGCTGAGCGCATGAACGGACACAGACGAACTGTCCGCCTAGTAGATGTCCAATACCCAATAGCGGAGCATGCCCTCCAGCATAATTCTAGGGACCTAGGAACCTGCTACACTGTATGTGCCATTTGGCTTCTCCCACCCAACACCAGTCCCTCTGAACTGCGGAGATGGGAACTTGCACTCCAACACATCCTTTCATCCCGCCATCCCCCTGGACTGAACCTACGTTAAACAACCTCACTCCCATTTACTTTTCAGTCTTCTCCTCTTTCCCTTTCCTCTTTAGCCATTCATGCATCTTTCCATCCTACATCTTTATACTATACACCTCTTTACTTCTGTATGCATCCTCTTTGGTTTGAAGCTGGCACAGTACCTGCAGTAGAATATCTTTGGCTTCCCTCTGACAACCATGCCTCCATCCTTGCTACCTTCCCTGTTTTCCTTTCCCTGTTGCTTCATAACCTGGGTTGTGAGTAACTAAATCCACTTTCCCTTCTTCCCTTTCTTTCCCCTCTCTCCTCCCTGATGAAGGAACATTTATTCCGAAAGCTAGGAACTTAAATTTTCGGTTGTTTTTTGTGTTTCTATCGGCTGTACTGAGCTGAGGTAAGTACTGGCCAGCCCCTCTATCTCTTTGTTAGTAATTGTTTCACACTTTCGTGAAACTTGCAGATGAGACTACACCAGATAAATATTTTGCAGTATGATATAGTCACAAAAATTTCTGTGCTCTGTTTTTTAAGGTAAATACAAGTCTGATATTGTTTCTTCACATTTGTATTCCATGTGCATTTACCTTTTCTTAACTGTTTGTTTTAGTGGTGTACTGAAGGAATTAAAAAATCCAGAGGAACATATTCCTGGTTGCCTCATAAATGTCACTGGCAACATCACAGAAGTGCAAAGTTCAAAACATATCATATGCAAAAGTGAAGCAATTTTTGTTCCAATGGAGTCTCAGGTAAATGAATAAAAACAATGGTCATCTAAATTTCATTTCTTTTTTTTTTTTTTTTATGATAGTAATTTTACCTTACATGAAGAGAACCAAAGCAGTACTGATGAAAATTGTCTTTAAATCTTTACACATTTCTATTTATCTTTATCAGTTGGCACAAGATAAATAGGAACAAGCAGTACAGGACTGAAAACATTCAGATGGAAGTGAAGCACACAATTATTTCTAAATTTATAACCCAAATGTAACTAAAATTGAAGAGTTCATACATTTGAATGGTTTGCAGTAAACAAGAATATCCATAATTTATTATTTTAAATTCCACATGTCCAAACAATAATTCAGAAAACCATGGGTGCTAATGCCAATAACTCATGAGCTCCAAAATTACAAACATCAGACATACTCAGCTTTATTGTTGAGGGTTTTGTGGCCACTTCTTGACATATTACCTGTTGGCTTTTGCTCAGGATCAGTGCCCAAAGTTTGTTTTATGGTTTTTCTGATATTTTGCCAAATTGACTGGCAAAGGAAAAAAGTATTAAAAAGCCAATGTTGTAATCACCAAAGATTCCATCAGTATCAGGATAATTGAACATAAACAGTATTGCCGGCAGGGGTGGGTGGAGAAATCGGTCATGGCAGAGTGTGTTCTCTGTGGAACCATTCATGTAATAAAATTCACCAATATACATGTTCTCAATGTGAACAGAAGCTACAATACCTGTTTGATCAGGGAAGCCATAAAACATAAGAACAGTTTTAACAAGAGAGAGAAAAAAGCATAAAGGTAAACAGATCCTGCATGCCAGAGCTGCACCAATTGCAGATAAAATGGTGAGAACCACAATGATATGACCAGGAAAAAGCCCTTGGATGTTGTTGAAAAAGGTACATATAATCTCTGGCTGTGGGTTAGACTCCAGCCCATCGCCAGCAATGGAGGATGGATGATTCTTCAACAATGCCAACCATTCACTCTAATGAAATGTCAGATAAATCATTTATACAAACATTGACGGAAGACCTTGAGACAAAAGCCAACATACGTCATACTAAATTTTAATTTAGAAAATTTAGAAACATTAATTTCATATGTTGTAGGCAACAAATTTGCTGCATGTTGTCCATCATCCAACATGCATGTGGTTATAGACACTGGGTGGCAACATGTGGGCCATCTTTTGTATTCTGCCTCCTGGAATTAATTATCATTCATTTACCAAAGGTGTGGGACTTCCTTACTTATGAAATTCTGGAATTTGCTGGAACATCGCATGTGTTTATAAATAATGGCGCACTCTGCCAAGAAAGGCAGTTGTGCTCTATGTGTACTTTCCTTTTGCTTTCAGTACTAGTTTTTATTAATCCTTCTCTCATAACTTGTACTTGATACCAGTCATTGTGTTCATTTTCACTTTTGTGTAACACCTTATCTTTTACTTGAAAATACCTCCTGCTTAGAATGTCATGCTCAATTACACGTATATGTGTTAGCTCACACCAACAACCATGTTGATTGAAGATATTAGAGCCCTACAATATTGCTAAGATCTCTGAGCATGTCTGAACTTGTGTTTTCATGGGACTGACTATATGCTGTAGAATGAGATAGAAACCGGTTACATGCATTTCTAAAATGTGTAATGAAAATAGATTTTATTTCAGGGTTGGCTATGGATTGTACTACCACTGAGTATATACAGCGTAGATGCCACGTACAGAGTAATGCGACGAAATGTTAGGTCTGTAACTGTATTACAAGTTACAAGACTACCAGGTGCAGCCATCAGACTTCAGCTGCAATGTTCCTTCACATGCCAGCCTGGTCAGGTAAGCTGTGGTAATACAACAGAAACTGCAGGTAGACATAACAATGAAAAGAAAGCAAATGGAAAAAAAAATTCACACAGCATACTAATTGTGGGAAACCAGTGCTTATTTGCATCTGAATCTGTTCTTTGTAAACCACTGTCAAGTACATGGCAAAGGGTACTTCCCATTGTTCCAGTGACTAGTGCATCCTCATATTCCATTCCTAGGTGTTGATTATTATTGCTTGAATGACTCTGTGTATCCTCTAACTACTCTAATCTTGTCTGCATGATTCTAAAGGAATAATATGTAGGGAGATTCCTCACATAAAGCTGGTTCTTGAAACTTTGTAGGTAGGCTTTCACAGAGTAGTTTTTATCTGTCTTCAGGTGTCTGACAGTTCAGTTTTTCAGCATCTTATTTCCATGATGATAGTTTGTAAATCAGGGGGATGCTGACTCATTTGATCATTCAGTTTGCATCTGTGGTGGTTGGCAAGATGTGGTATCACTTGAGCTAAATCTCAAACCTCTGTAGTGTCATAGAATTGAGACTGAAACCACTATCTACACTCTTTCAACTGTTATATCAGTTCTTTGAGGTTGAAGAATTAGTTGGTGGATTGGTTGATTTGAAGGGGTGCTGTTTATATACAACCAGTACGGTTCTCCTTCTCTCTCTCTCTCTCTCTCTCTCTCTCTCTCTCTCTCTCTCTCTCTCTCTCTCTCTCTCTCTCCTCCCTCCCTCCCTCTCCCTCTCCCTCTCCCTCTCCCTCTCCCTCTCCCTCTCTCTTCCTCTCTCCCTCTCTCCCCTCCCCTCTCTTCACCCAGTGATTTAAATCCTTTGCTCATCTGTAATAGCTCAAACACAGGATTATACCAGATATGTACTTACCAAAGTTGTTTACTTTATATTGTAACATACTGAGACAATATAAAAAAAGTTAAAGTATGGCAATTTCAGTCCATTTTCAGTAGGGTTTTCCCAAGGTCCTCATTTTGCTGTTACACTGGAATAATCCAGTCCAAAGTAGCATCATATAGCCACACTATTGTGATAGTGTCAAATTAGTGAAGTGTGCTACTCATTTTATTGATAGGTATTAACAGGGGCTCTAAAACATGAAAATAACAAGTACTTCAGCAATGACAGCATCACCCTGGCCTGCCCTGAGTGCTGCTGTCATGCAATCAAAATTGTATAGATATTTACCAAACCATCTGAGAAAATGTACCTGATCACTCTTAGGAAGGATACTTAGTGACAGTATGAACAACTACCTCTGACGAAAAAAAATGTGGCTGATGCAAAACTGATGTATTAACACTTTAAAATGCTCAGGAAATTGTTAAAGTTATGTTTGAAGAAATCAACATTTTGAAAACACACCCCAGAAGATCAGAGTAGCTGTGTGTGAACGTGTGTGTGTGTGTGTGTGTGTGTGTGTGTGTGTGTGTGTGTGTTGTGTGTGTGTTTTTTTGAGACATCTCATCCTTAACCAATGAATCAATTTCCGAGAAGAAGTATGATGGGGGTAAGAACCACCTAGAATTAAATTTTCACTCTGCAGTGGAGTGTGCACTGATATCAAACTTCCTGGCAGGTTAAAACTGTGTGCTGGACTGAGACTCCAACTCGGGACCTTTGCCTTTTGGGGGCAAGTGCTCTACCATCTGAGTTGCCCAAGCACGACTCATGACCTGTCCTCACAGCTTTAATTCCATCAGTACCTCATCTCCTACCTTCCAAACTTCACAGAAGCTCTCCTGCATACTTTGCAGAACTAGCACTTCTGGAAGGAAGGAAGGATATTGTGGAGACATGGCTTAGACACAGCCTGGGGGATGCTTACAGAATGAAATTTTCACTCTGCAGTGGAGTGTGCACTGATATGATACTTCCTGGCAGATTAAAACTGTGCCAGACTGAGACTCAAGCTCAGGATCTTTGCCTTTCGCAGGCAAGTGCTCTACCACCTGAACTACCCAAGGAGATGAGGAATGGACAGAATTAAAGCTGTGAGGATGAGCCATGAGTGGTACTTGCGTAGCTCATATGGTAGAGCACTTGACTGCAAAAGGCAAATGTCCCGACTTTGAGTCTTGATCTGGCACACAGTTTTAATCTGCCAAGAAGTTTATTATCAGTGCACACTCCACTGCAGAGTGAAATTTCACTCTGGAAACATCCTCCAAACTGTGGATAAACCATGTCTCTGCAATGTCCTTTCTTCCAGGAGTGCTAGTTCTGCAAGGTAGACAGAAGAGTTTCTGTGAAGTTTGGAAGGTAGGAGATGAGGTACTGATGGAAATAAAGCTGTGAGGATGGGTCGTGAGTTGTGCTTGCGTAGCTCAGATGGTGGAGCACTTGCCCCTGAAAGACAAAGGTCCCAAGTTCGAATCTTGGTTCAGCACACAGTTTTAATCTGTGAGGAAGTTTCAAGAACCACCTAGCACCCATTGGGAAGGGGGTGGGAGTGAAAAGGGTTTTTAACCCCTAACATCTAGGATGCCCAGCACGACAAATGTGCTATGCGGGTAGTATTGGACTGTGTTTTAGGGGCTACGTGAGTGGATGGGCATGTGAGCAGAGAGAGATGGGGCAGAAGGAGGAGGATAGTGAGATATGAGAGGGGACGAGAAAACAGGGAAGTAGAAGATGGACAGACAGAGAGGGGGAGGAGGAGATGCACAGAGAGAGAAGAGAAGGAGGCAATTGACAGACAGTGAGGGGAGAGGAAGAGATGGCCAGAGAGAGGTGAAGGAGGAGTAAATGGACAGAGAGGTGAAGGAGGAGTGAATGGACAGAGACGAGAGGGGGGAGTAGATGGATAGAATGAGGGGAGAAAGTAGATGGACAGAGAGAGAGGGAGGAGTAGATGATGGGCATAGGAGGAGGAGGAGATGGACAGCACCAAATGGTCAAGCTAGAAGTATGGGCAACAATGACTTTGTCACTTTATTTATCTTCATTCATCCAAAGATCATCTCACAATAATATAGGATTTGTCAAGTTAATACAGTGCCAATCAGCAGGTCAAAAATAACAGATATCATACATAACATGCCATAAGAGTGTAGGACAGGTAGCCTATGGGGACTGGTGGTTGGTTGTCACCTCAATTAAGGAACCATCCCAGAATTTGCTTTAGTGATGTAGGAAAACTGCGGAAAGATCCAAATCAGAATGGTCAAACTCCATCCTCCCGAGTATGAAGTCATTGTCCTAATAGCTGCACTGCCTCATTTAGTAACATTTAGTAATAGTCTATAATTAACACCAAAAAAGTTTATTGGAAAAAGGGATATTGAGGCCCTACATCGGTGGAGGGATGTTGGAAACTTCAGCATTATAAGACTAGTCAGCCTGCCACATTGTGGGCAGGGGGAGAGAGCGCAAGCAGTCTTCCAAGCACACTATACATAAAATTTACCTTAGCTGATTCAGGAAAGCTCTTTGGTTGTCTAGAAAGTGCTGCATCATCAGCACAAAAATCACATCAGTACTGGTGATGTGCCATGTTGACACTTGCTTCCCTGTCCCAGACTAGGAGGGTTCAAAACATGAGATTATTAACACATTTAGGTAATAATTATATATTGTACATTCTATCCTCTTCACAAAGGTTCATGTGACATGTTGATTTTGCTCTGATTGGGGATTATAGCTAATGGGGAGGATATATATGCGGATGGATGTGTGTGTGTGTGTGTGTGTGTGCGCGCGAGTGTATACCTGTCACTTTTTCCCCCCAAGGTAAATCTTTCTGCTCACGGGATTGGAATGACTCCTTAACCCCTACCTTAGAACCCACATCCTTTTGTCTTTCCCTCTCCTTCCCTCTTTTCTGATGAAGCAACCATGGATTGCGAAAGCTTGAAATTTGTGTGTGTGTTTGTGTGTTTTTTGTCTCTATCAACGCACCAACGCTTTCTTTTCGTAAGTTACAGAAGGCCATTAAAGACAACAATAACATTTATGTAACTCATCTTCAGATGAGAATACCACATAAGGTTGTAGCCTTCATCCATTGAAAGTTACACACGTTGCTGCATACCTTGTGTCTATGGTGTATAAGTGAAGATGAGCTGAAACTTATATGATTCATGTGAAGATAGTACTGTGTATAAATGAATAAACTGCACCTTCAAGTAATCTATGTACCCTAATCTTAAGGAAGGAAAGAAAAAGAAATATTGGATTATTTACAAAAACATTATTCTAACATAATCATTCTATTCATCATCACTTTCATCATAACTACTAGTAGAAGAATCATTATTGTTGTCACCATCTTCCCACAGAGCATCTTCCTTGCTTCTGTGGTGCCACATTTTTAGAAGGGTTTTTCCACCAGTGGTAGCATTCCGGAGTCCCAAGCAGATTTCGCCCACTCCCAAGTCTGGGACACATCTAGCCTTTTGATTATTCCGCTCCATGTGAATTTGTTGATTTCATCAGCCATCTGTTGCTTATATTGCTGTTTAAGTGCAGCTTTGAATAGCCAAGTTAGATACACATCCAGTGGTTGCAGGATGAATATAAGGTCTCCATGTGTAATGACCAAATCAGTTTTCCTTTTCGCAATTTGTCCCCCACTTTCCTTAGTTGTATGACTGTGGAGGCTGTTCTGGACCAATATGTTACATAAATTCAATAAAACATCTGGGCAACATTGCCAAATGTGCAACACCCAGTCAAACACAAGGTCATTCTCCATCCACCCTTTCAGACTGACTCGGACCAATATGCCTTTCACTGGTATTTTTGGAATAGTTTTCCTTCAGAATACCACATAAGGTTGTAGCCTTCACCCATTGAAAGTTACACACGTTGCTGTATATCTTTGCTTCTTATTACCACCAGCTCATATCATGATACTGGATTCCTGTTTCCTGTTCACAGTGTTTTGAGCAACATCTCATAATGGCCTGATGTTTGATCTACATCACCAATTTGTGATAACATATAGGAACGTTTGCAGTACAAATTTATCACATAGTGACAAAAATGCTCTACTTTTTCCTCATAATTTCCTGGAAGCATTGAGTGCTGCTAGTTGTCCTCCAAAGTCTAATTCATTTCAATTGAAAAATTTTGATAGCCAGCATTGACTAGCTTTGAAACTGGCAATGCCTAATTCTTTGGCTGAAGTCAATGCTTTGAGTTCACAGATTTCACTGTTCGCCATGCATCTATATTGTCACTTCTGATCTACATAAACAAAGAGCCTTTCTGCAAGGTCTGAATGCTCCATTTTTTGGCTGCAAAATGCTTAGCAATTACTGTTCGTTTCTTGAAACCATGCTTTGTTGTTTCATCGGTCGTGAATGAAACCCCTGCTTACATCATACTTGCTTCTCATTGCACTGGTCAAAATGGTCTTCAGTAATTTTAAGATTTTCTTTAGCTCTGTATGGGTGAAAAAAAGTACTTGTAGCCATAATTAACAAGTGAACATATGGTTAATACTTCACTTCTAATGTGCTACTGATATGTCACAGGCTGAGGCCACAACAATTCTGTAGTATAACAGGATCTATGTTGGTGGTGAATCATTACCAGCCTCAACACAATTAATCCATGCACCCCAGTCGGGAAAAAATATGTACAGATTATACTGTAATTGGGGAGCTACTACTTTATCATTCCACAGGGAGTGCTATAGAACATTATTGTTTAAAACGTTTTGTGAATACAGAGAAGTTAGAGTTTAACAGTAATTACTCTAATTTTTACCTTTTTGCTTTGAGAACAGAAGTGACTAAATCTAAGTTATGTAAATCACATATCTTTCTGTGAGTCGTGGAAAATGACATAAATTAAATTTACATACAAATGTTCAAATGTGCGTGAAATCTTATGAGACTCAACTGTTAAGGTCATCAGTCCCTAAGCTTACACACTACTTAACCTAAATTATCCTAAGAACAAACACACACACCCTTGCCCGAGGGAGGACTCGAACCTCCTCCGGGACTAGCCGCACAGTCCATGACTGGAGCGCCTTAGACCATTTACTTACACTAAGAGTTCTTTCTGTAGGGCAGTCAAAACTGTACAAGTATGTTTTGTAAATTGCTCTAGTTAATTCATCATAATGTGACTCATTAAGTCACCTAAATAGTTACATGTTCTCAGTGCCTTACCAGCTTCGAAAGGAATTACCCAAAACTAGTCTAAGAAGATAAGTAGGGACTGGACTCATGCCTTTCTTATATATTTAAGAATATGTTAAGCATGGCAATAATAGCCACTGTTATCTGCATGGGTTGATAAAAAGGGAGAGAGGTTTCCTTCCGTAGACAGCATAACAGCCACAATATCCTCCTCTAGTTACTCATGTTCACAAAAATAAATCATGAGTCATAATAAGAAATAGATGGATAATATGTATTCAGCAGTGAGGTGTTGTGGGAAAGCATATGAATCCAGAAATGAAAGGCTTTAGCTATACCAATGTCAACATGAATAGGACATTCCTAGGTATATGTAAATACAACTGTTACATGAATTCAGCATCCCAAAAGGTAAGTTAAATGTACAAGAAACATAGTAAATACTCATTCATAAGGGAGACTAGGAATAAGTTGATAAGGTAATACTTGCATAGCTTTTTTCCCATACCATGTAAGAAGGTTTAAGTAAACATTCTCAAATGGGTACACCAGTGAAATGGTGCAAGGTACATCAGATGTAAATCTCACAATCTGTTCCTTAATGGGGATAAACATATGTTAGGGAATAAAATCCCAAAATAAAATATTCATTAAAAATATATTTTTCAAGTATGACAACTAATATGTATGGGATAAACTTTACAGATGTCTTACTCAGGCTCCACTAAACATGTGTAACTTATGTAAGCATTTGGCACATATGTATGTATAAACAATTTTGTTTTCATGATATACCAGATACACCAGTATCTGCCAATTCTTGGAGGCTATAATTTACTTCAGTATGTGGATCAGGCAGGGCAGCACCAGGGAGATGGGGTACGTTTCATTCTACAATAACCACTTCTATACTGATAATATCGAAACATTTCTATGATTAATAAAATAGTAAATGTAAATGAGGTAAATTGGTTTGAGTATTTTATTGTGATACTGCAACTCTGAAATATAGGTAATTGTCATTTCCAAAACGTTTCCTCCTTTTCTTTGCATGGTAACAGTTTCAAAGAAGTAATTAATTCAGCATTAGTAGAATTAGGCACTTCTGGCAAAAGGTCACAAAATTCAAAATTGAATGTGAAAGTGGGCAGATATAACAAGAATGACTGCAAACTACTATTTAAAGAGCATCCCAAATGGGTAGAGTACTGGAAGCTAGATTGTTTGGCGGTCATAATTCCATGTGTAGATCAATTCCTAAATATAAGCTGAGGTTAACACTATGAAATGATCTATCTCAGTCCTCAACTGTCTACAGTAATAACTCTAAAGAACTAATCAATGGTATACTTTGTCAAAGAAAGGTATGAGGAAAGCTGAAAAATACACGATAAATAGTACAGCATTCCAAGTGTTATCCAGGAAGATCATTTTTCAAGGGATACCACAGAAGGAAATGATTATGATTCTGTAGACACTTCACTGTGAGAGGCTTATAGAAAGTGGCTATGAATCATCTCTTGTCTGTGTTGTAACCATACTGATATATTTTTGGTATTTTAATTTCATTTGCTAGTAACCTATTGTTTTCCGCTTGTTATATTGATTTCACTTTAGTTAATCAAACATTCTTGTTTTATAATGAACATGTGTATTTTGCTATGTATATTACATGTGTTGTACAAAAGAAATCTTCAAAATATAGCATTAGTTTTAACATGCAATGAGTATAATTATTTTTAATATTTTATAAAAAGCAATGCACAGGAACTACAATGTCTAACCATACCTACAACTAAATGGTCATTAGGGAAAGAAATCTGATTTTTCAATAATAACTGACGTAATACATAAATAGCCATTTACCTTTGGCAATCATTTGCTCAGTTCGATTCAGCAAGCACTTGTACCATTTCTGCTCTCAGCCCCTCAATTTATAATAATGGATGTAATATTTCATCACATCTTGGCTGAAGTCGTAAGCTGGTTAACATGAGTAATATCTGTCACAGTGAAGCTGTAACTCATTGCATTCTGTATGGGCACACTATCTTGTAAACTTAAGTATTTACAACAGACTTGCTGAAAGAGGATGAACAAATGATGTAATTGTACTTATGTTTGCACCAATGTCTCTTTCCATTTCGTGTGTAACACTCTGATTCCCAGATACAAATGTCATGACATTTCAATTTACTGAATAGGGGAAGGTGGAGTAAAGTGGCCAATCTAAGTGAAATTGACTTTTCATGAAATCATGACTATCAACAGAAGCTTGTGGCATATACATCTTGAGTCTATGTACTGTAAGGTATCACACTGAATATCTATAACTAAGGTAAAAGTATATTTATAGGATATATAAACATTTTCCTGAATACATAATTGTGGCCATTTTTCTCTAACTAATGTCATAAAGTGGCCAGTTCTATGCCGCCATTCCCAAATAGATTGTTTAGTTTTAAGAAAATGGGTAGAGTGATAGTTTTTATTACATCAATTGATTTTTATTAGGAGAACAATAATACAGATGAGAAATAAATGTGTTGAAATAGACTGCTGGCACAAAAAGGTCAACAAATGAGAAGAATTAATTATTCCTAATCATGAAAATAGAGAAATTGATGACTAATTATGGGTATTATTTCAGTCTAATTCATTCAGAGTTTATCCACTCGAAAATAACATTGAGTCATATACAAAATTTGCACCTAAAGCTGTGATCAGCCTCATCACATACAGAGCACAGTTCATGAGCCCAATGTTTACAGCTCCAATATCTTATTCATCCTTCATTTTCTTTAGATCCAAAAGATGCTCCCTTGCAATACAAGTAGTCTGTGTCATTGTCCACATAAGTGGAATTTTCTTCTGTTGAAGCTTTTGGTTCCAGTTTTAGCTTCTTACCTGTATTTTCTGTTAGCTTACATTGTAGAATATTGACCTATTTGTTTTTCTCTTGAACTTCCTTT
Source organism: Schistocerca gregaria (assembly GCF_023897955.1). Taxonomy (NCBI): domain Eukaryota; kingdom Metazoa; phylum Arthropoda; class Insecta; order Orthoptera; family Acrididae; genus Schistocerca; species Schistocerca gregaria. The sequence goes on from NC_064927.1 coordinate 312,143,955, forward strand.
TTTCATTAAAAGCTCTTCATCTTTCTTTCTTTTATCTTCAGCCAACACATAAGGGCTTGAAGTGATTATGCCAGTCTTTCCTTTTTGATTCCTACTTTGTCTTTGATTCACACTTCATTTCTGAGGCAAAGGTTTTCCATCCTTTGGGAATATGTGGAACCCACCTGTTGGATACTCAGAGGGACTTTCTTCAGTGGTTGGATACTGAGGGGAACCTTCTCGTGGAGAAGAGTTATCACCTGTAATCTGAAGGCAGCCTGCATTTAAAGACAGCTCATAAGTTGATGCTGGAAATGAACCAGCAGAGCTATTTGAAGAAGATACAGCAGCTTGGCATCCAGAAGGACTAGCACTTGCTGAAGACTCAGCAGTTTCACAATGAGAAAAACCAATATTTGAGCAAGGCACAAATTATTGTCCCTATTGAAAGGAACACCAGTAGCCTTAGCTGCAGTATAGCCTTCATCTGTAACCACATTAGGGTCTAGAGGAAAAATCCCACACTTTCTAAAGCCATTGGCTGCTGTCATTGGAATGGCTGCTCAAAGAAACGCTTCACCCAAGAGTGCACTTATTTGAAAGTGTGTAATAGTTGTTCCTGGATTACTGTGAAGGAATTTTCCACAAGCTTGTGTGTAGAAGATTTTAAAAGGAGGCATAAATGCCACATCCAAATGTTGGAACTTGTCACTACAGTTTGGGGGCACACACAAAACAGTTGTATAATTTTTTGTAGTCTTATCAGTGAAACCTGTGTTTCTAGTAAGGATAGAGTAACCAACTATGATTTTAAGAAATGGAGCCTGAGGAGTTAGTTTTGCATGTTTCAAACCAGTCCAAAAATCTTCCACTGTGCTTCCACCTGCTAGCGTAGCTTGCAAATTGGGTTCCTGATGGAGCCTCATTTTTAAGTTCAACCTTCATTCTTTACCTGGTGAGGACCACAAAAGTGGAATGAAATTTCCTCCTGCAGATGTGCACACTACAAAATGAGACAGCAAACCTAAAGTAGCGGCTTCGACTTGTCTTCCTTTGATTGCAAATACGTTGCTGTTCTTGGACTGAACTGTTGAACACTGGTTTCATCTACATTTTAAATACAATGAGCAGAATCAAATTGTTTATCTTGCAGTGTTTTAAGGATATCAAAAACCTTGTCTACATTCACCTTGTTAAATGCTTGTGCTTTACCCATAGAGGTAGAGTCTGTGTTTGTATGACTTATATTAGGGTGCCTTGCTCTAAAGCATGGCACCCAGTCTTTGCCTGATTTTCAGACTCTTTGTTGAAACGATGTGGTATTTTGTTATGCTCTGCCAACTCGAATGCTACTCGCCGCAAGTCATTCACTATAATTATATAAAATCACTTTTCCATTTCAAAAATGTAATTAAGGATATCTTGCTCATGTTCTTCTCTGATCACAGCCCTTAATCTGCCCAGAACCATTTTACTGCCAACTGCATCTCTATTTTTCCCTAGAAGTCTTCATTTTAGCATATTATGTGGATTGCTCTGCTGCTGCTGAGAAAGGCATGATATCATTCTTTACTGCTTTGATTGTCTTACGCATGGCAACAGGGTCTCATGTTTGTTGCTCTGTTTTCTGGATGTACTTTTTCGTATCTTGATATTCTTGCAAACTCTTGCAGAAGAGCAGAATAATGGATATTAGTTTTGTATATAAATGATTTATGATGTTTTAATTTCAGTTGTCATACTGTGAATAAAATATGGAGTTAGCCATTTCTCATTGGAAAAAATAGATTGAAAATGAACCGCCGAGAGTAGTGGCCATCCATCAGGAAAAGTGGCCACCTCTGCCACTTTTTCCTCGATGTAGCATCACCGATTTACCCGAGCGGATGTCATGTCTGTATCAGTGGTTCATCCGTGAAACAGTGCAACTGGAGGAAATGACAGTGACATATTTGTAAGCCAAAAAACACTGTATGAACCATGATATCGCATAAATGTATTACTCTACATGAAAGTGAAGCAACTAAAGTAATATGAGTGACTTACCTTACATCAAAGGATCGAAAAACTTAAATGTTTTCACAGCAAGTTAACGGAGCAAGTTTCCTTTGTCAACATCACTGACAACACTAATGGTGTTGATTACACTTAGTTTGGTCACTGTGAAGATATAAAATAAGCAGTGGACACTTTTACCAACCTCACCACTTTTCCCTTCTTTCCCCTATATGAAAAATTGACTCATTGGAGAAACAACCTTTTTTCCAAAAAAGTCATTGTTTTCATCAATCTTGGCTGGCATATCCACTACAAACTATTTGCACTGTGATTTGTTGATTGTCTTCATACCTGAAGCAGCTGTATCTTGTAAGCATAAAGACATGAAGCAGCTGCATCTTGTGGGCATAAAGACATGAAGTAGCTGCATCTTGTAGGCATAAAGACATGAAGCAGTGCATCTTGTAGGCATAAAGACATGAATTCTTATGCAGGATTTCATGTGCTATTGATTGTGGCATTTCCAACTCTCTGGTTCCCACAGACATGGATTTTGTCAGACTCCTCGCAAATGCCTGCTGCACCTTGTTCACATTGGTGTCTTACATAGATGAGGGACCAACCCTCTGTTTATGGGAACACTACCTGTTTCCATAAATAACATTTGCCAAATCTGAGTAGTTAGTTGGGATGATGGTTCCCTTCCACATTATGTTCAAAAGTTTCATTACACTTGGGTATCAGATGGGCTACGTGCGGAGCTTCCTGCGACATCCGTATTTTTTTGCCATATCTTCAGCACCCAGAAAATAAAATTAAAATTCTTCTGAGTTATCTTGCCACTTGAATCAGTTGTCATTTTTAGTATAGTTTTAACATTATTAAAGTATAAAGTTGTAAAGATAATTGCTGGAAATTCTGCATTTTGCTATGTCACATGAAATTACTTTTTCCTTAGTTCTGTTAACACTTTATAAAAATAAAGTTGACGCATTCTATAAAATGCTTTACATTTCTGCTGTAAGAATAATTGACAGTAAGTATTTTGAAGAAATATATTTTCTTACCTACAGGTATCTGTTGCGTTCCAGCAAGTTAATACTGACTAGTATCTTTATTTTTTCAGTATATCCTGCTTCAGTGTCCTGTGATATCTTCATTTGAGTGGCATCCATTCTCCATCACATCTGTAAGTAGGTATATAACACAATATATCAACAATTTTCTTAATCATTGAAGTAAAAAACAAGTGGTGCATAAAAAATTAAAAGTAGTTTTATTCTTTGAGTATCAAGTGTATATCAACTCAAGAACTTGCACAGAGAGACTAGCAGAATGTAAACAGATTGGTGATATTAATGAAAAGTAGGGCCTATTCTATGAAATATTTAACCATAGTGTTAATCAGGCATGTCCAATAGAGAAAAGGAAACTGGATCACACAAAAAACCTTTAAATTTCTCCAGAGATCCATCAACTAAAAGACAATATGAAATACTTATATATTTTGTTCTGAATTGCAGTCATTCCTAACAAAGAGCAAAAACAGCAGAAAAACATATTGGTAATCCCTGAAGAGTCTAAGAACATACCATTATAAGTAAATCGATTAATGTTATCAAAACAGCCTGGCTTTTTTTAAACGAAGAATGTGAACATAGAGAGAATCCGTACTGCAGCAATATAGCACTAGAAGACAATGGAATATTGTTGAATGGTCCAAAGACAGTACATGAGATCTTCATCAAACATTTTAGTAAGGCATCCAGAGAAGAAATTGATGAATCAACAATACAAATAAACTCATTTAAAATGAGTAATTCATTTTCCCTAAGGAGTGTAACAGAATATGAGGTCATGAAAATAATCTCTAAACTCGAAACAAAAACATTTGGTAGCTTGGGTGACCTATCATCTATGTTATGGAAAGAATGCAAAAAATGAATTCATGAAACCAATAACACATTTAATAAATGGTTCAGTTGGCCAGGGGACCTTTCCTGAACTTTTAAAAACTACTGAGATCCAACCAGTGTATAAAAGGGTGCAACCACTGACATAAATAAGTACAGGCCAATCTCATTGATGTCAACACTTGGCAAGCCACTAGAAAGAGTAATTCTATATTAAATGGAATCTGTCTTCTATAAGTACAGTAAAGGTTGTACCCATGGTCTAGGGGTAGCGTCTTTGATTCATAATCGAAACGTTTTCTGTCCTGGGTTCGATCTCCGCCACTGCCTAAATTTTGATAAATAATCAGCATTGACGGGCGAAGACTTCCGGCATAAGAAGTCAGCCTCATTCTGCCAATGGCCTTGTCAAAGAGGGCGGAGGAGCGGATAGAGGTTCAGAGCACTCTCTTGTCCTAGGGGTGGGAAATTGCCCCTAAAGGCAGAAGAATCAGTAATGATCAACGACATGAGGATGCAGAAGGCAATGGAAACCACTGCATTAAAGACACGTAATGTGTATCCATAGGACATGTGGCCTGTAGTTGAAGAAGTGTCATGATGATCTCTCCATTGGCAAAAGATTCCGGAATAGTCCCCCATTCAGATCTCTGGGAAGGGACTGCCAAGGGGGAGGTTACCATGAGAAAAAGATTGAATAATCAACGAAAGGATAATGTTCTACGAGTCGGGGCGTGGAATGTCAGAAGCTTGAACGTGGTAGGGAAACTAGAAAATCTGAAAAGGGAAATGCAAAGGCTCAATCTAGATATAGTAGGGGTCAGTGAAGTGGAAGGAAGACAAGGATTTCTGGTCAGATGAGTATCGGGTAATATCAACAGCAGCAGAAAATGGTATCACAGGTGTAGGATTCGTTATGAATAGGAAGGTAGGGCAGAGGGTCTGTTACTGTGAACAGTTCAGTGACCAGGTTGTTCTAATCAGAATCGACAGCAGACCAAAACCGACAATGATAGTTCAGGTATACATGCCGACGTCGCAATCTGAAGATGAACAGATAGAGAAAGTGTATGAGGATATTGAAAGGGTAATGCAGTATGTAAAGGGGGACGAAAATCTAATAGTCATGGGTGACTGGAATGCAGTTGTAGGGGAAGGAGTAGAAGAAAAGGTTACTGGAGAATATGGGCTTGGGACAAGGAATGAAAGAGGAGAAAGACTAATTGAGTTCTGTAACAAGTTTCAGCTAGTATTAGCGAATACCCTGTTCAAGAATCACAAGAGGAGGAGGTATACTTGGAAAAGGCCGGGAGATACGGGAAGATTTCAATTAGATTACATCATGGTCAGACAGAGATTCCGAAATCAGATACTGGATTGTAAGGCATACCCAGGAGCAGATATAGACTCAGATCACAATATAGTAGTGATGAAGAGTAGGCTGAAGTTCAAGACATTAGTCAGGAAGAATCAATACGCTAAGAAGTGGGATATGGAAGGTCTAAGGAATGAAGAGATACGTTTGAAGTTCTCTAACGCTATAGATACAGCAATAAGGAATAGCGCAGTAGGCAACACAGTTGAAGAGGAATAGACGTCTCTAAAAAGGACCATCACAGAAGTTGGGAAGGAAAACATAGGTACAAAGAAGGTAGCTGTGAAGAAACCATGGATAACAGAAGAAATACTTCAGTTGATTGATGAAAGGAGGAAGTACAAACATGTTCCGGGAAAATCAGGAATACAGAAATACAATTCGCTGAGGAATGAAATAAATAGGAAGTGCAGGGAAGCTAAGACGAAATGGCTGCAGGAAAAATGTGAAGACATCGAAAAAGATATGATTGTTGGAAGGACAGACTCAGCATACAGGAAAGTCAAAACAACCTTTGGTGACATTAAAAGCAACGGTGGTAACATTAAGAGTGCAACGGGAATTCCACTGTTAAATGCAAAGGAGAGAGCAGATAGGTGGAAAGAATACATTGAAAGCCTCTATGAGGGTGAAGATTTGTCTGATGTGATAGAAGAAGAAACAGGAGTCGATTTAGAAGAGATAGGGGATCCAGTACTAGAATCGGAATTTAATAGAGCTTTGGAGGACTTACGGTCAAATAATGCAGAAGGGATAGATAACATTCCATCAGAATTTCTAAAATCATTAGAGGGGAAGTGGCAACAAAATGACTATTCATGTTGGTGTGTAGAATATATGAGTCTGGCGACATACCATCTGACTTTCGGAAAAGCTTCATCCACACAATTCCGAAAACGGCAAGAGCTGACAAGTCGAGAATTATCGCACAATCAGCTTAACAGCTCATGCATCAAAGCTGCTTACAAGAATAATATACAGAAGAATGGAAAAGAAAATTGAGAATGTGCTATGTGATGATCAGTTTGGCTTTAGGAAAAGTAAAGGCACGAGAGAGGCAATTCTGACGTTACGGCTAATAATGGAAGCAAGGCTAAAGAAAAATCAAGACACGTTCATAGGATTTGTCGACCTGGAAAAAGTGTTCAACAATATAAAATTGTGCAAGCTGTTCAAGATTCTGAAAAAAAGTTGGGGTAAGCTATAGGGAGAGACGGGTCATATACAATATGTACAACAACCAAGAGGGAATAATAAGAGTGGATGAGCAAGAACAAAGTGCTCGTATTAAGAAGGGTGTAAGACAAGGCTGTAGCCTTTCGCCACTACTCTTCAATCTGTACATCGAGGAAGCAATGACGGAAATAAAAGAAAGGTTCAGGAGTGGAATTAAAGTACAAGGTGAAAGGATATCAATGATTCGATTCGCTGATGACATTGCTATCCTGAGTGAAAGTGAAGAAGAATTAAATGATCTGCTGAACGGAATGAACAGTCTAATGAGTACACAGTATGGTTTGAGAATAAATCGGAGAATGACGAAGGTAATGAGAAGTAGTAGAAATGAGAACAGCGAGAAACTTAACATCAGGATTGATGGTCACAAAGTCAATGAAGTTAAGGAATTCTGCTACCTAGGCAGTAAAATAACCAATGACGGACGGAGCAAGGAGGACATCAAAAGCAGACTTGCTATGGCAAAAAAGGCATTTCTGGCCAAGAGAAGTCTACTAACATCAAATACCGGCCATAATTTGAGGAAGAAATTTCTGAGGATGTACGTCTGGAGTACAGCATTGTATGGTAGTAAAACATGGACTGTGGGAAAACTGGAACAGAAGAGAATCGAAGCATTTGAGATGTGGTGCTATAGACGAATGTCGAAAATTAGGTGGACTGATAAGGTAAGGAATGAGGGGGTTCTACGCAGAATCGGAGAGGAAAGGAATATGTGGAAAACACTGATAAGGAGAAGGGACAAGATGATAGGACATCTTCTAAGACATGAGTGAACGACTTCCATGGTACTAGAGGGAGCTGTAGAGGGCAAAAACTGTAGAGGAAGACAGAGATTGGAATACGTCAAGCAAATAATTGAGGAAGTAGGTTGCAAGTGCTACTCTGAGATGAAGAGGTTAGCACAGGAAAGGAATTTGTGGCGGGCCGCATCAAACCAGTCAGTAGACTGACGACAAAAAAAAAAAAAAAAGTTATTGGGACTTCTAGATGTGTCTAAAGCATTTGATTCTGTGAATCAAGCAATACTATTATCCAAATTAGAAACTATGGTATAAGAGCATTAGCACTAAAATTCTTAAGTTCTTATCTCCAAGGTAAAAGATAGTGCACTAAACTAAGTTATAACGATGAAAGTAAGATCCAAACAGTAAAATCAAAAGAACTCTCAGGAAAGTATACTTGGGCCATTCTTGTTTCTTGTACATATTAATCACACAACACAGTCACAAAACTCAAAACTAGTGAGTGTACTGAACAGCTACCATTCCAAAGCAATAAAGATAACTTTGAAATGATCACAGAATACTTAACAATGAATAAACATACACTGAATAAGGACAAGACCATAGTAATAAAGTTCTTGTTAAATTATGATAATATATGTTTATTTGTTAGCCATTCAGCATGTTTACCATGAAATTGGCTTCATCAAAATACATTTTACATATTTATAAAAATGTAGTTGTTACTAATTTTTACATTATACATTATGCATATATATACATACATCATTTTAGTAGTTGGTAATTTTTACATTTTACACACATCATCATTTTATATATACACATAAATACATAAACTTCCTACTAATCATAAGATTTCAGTAATATTCATTATATAGTTTACATTCAAGAATTAATTTACAGTTTTGCACATTTAGTTAATGATAGTTTCATTATTTCATTGTTTATACATTCCTTCCAAATTACTTCCAAGACATTCTTCAATTGAGTAGTATGCTCTATTTTTAAACCGAGTGTCTAATACCTCCTTAAATTTAGAGAGGGTGAGGGTTTTGACTGATTGTGGGAGCTTATTACAAAACTTTAGACTTAGGTATTTGTGACTGTTGTGTGTTAGTGACAGCCTGGAATACAGTATATCAAGCATGCAGTTGTTTCTAGTGCCGTGCAAATGTAAATTAATTCTTTGTGTAAATTTTTGTGTATTTCTTTTACATATATTAAGCAGGTACACATGTAGAGACTTGGGAGGGTCATTATGTTTGATAGACTGAAGTGCTCCTTACAGGTTTCACTTTTTTTTCCATTTGAATACACAGTTCGTGCCTGTTCAATTACCCCATAACAGAACCCCATATTGTAGCAGTGACAGAAAGAATGCATAGTAGCAAAGCATCAATAAACTTTTACTGACAGAATATCTTAGTTTATACAGCAGAAATATCATATGTGCTAGTTTGCCCGTCAGATAGCTTATATGGTCATCCCATGAGACCTATGGTCTGTTTTTAGTCCCAATAGTTTGAAACTGTGATCCTCGTTTTTCTGTACCTTCAGATTGAATTAAATTTCCTGTGCTTTTAATAGTTGTTAATTGAAAGATGTTTATACTCACTTAAAGAATTCTGAGCTGCAATACAGATAACCCTACTTTTATATACTGTGGTATATTAGTAGTAGTAAATATTTATATAAGAATTTATAATGTGCTACTTGATGCTGTATTACTTATATGGATTGCATGACATCATTGTTGTAACTGCACAAAAAATGATGATGTCCAAGACTGTAAAGTTAATATGGACAAATAAAGATTATTATTATTATGGGGTGATAGTTGTACTCTGTTATATAATGTTTTAACTTTACTGTTTGCTGTCTTACATTGTACCTAAATTTTTGTATTTCCTTTTCAGGTAATTTACATGGCTGTTCCAGCTTCAGTATTCTCATACAGGCTAAAGGAGATTGGACAGGTACATTGAACAAGTTAATAATATGATGGAAAATCGAGTATGGAATATTTTTAATAATGTGATTATGATTTTGCTTTTCCAAAGTTTATTTTTTTAAATATTTAGCTTGAAAGATTACAACTTTACTTTATTTAATTACTTTTCTTCAATATTATGTATGACGTTTTACTATAGAGAATAGGGAAACAATGTTCTCAGTAGGCAGGCTTTTATGGAAGATATACCCATGTATGATAACAAATATCAACTGTAAAAATTGTTTATTACGTTAACAACACATAATTACATTTAAGGCACCCTAACTTTTGTAGTTAGATTTCTACTTATTTATAATATAGAGGGAAAAAAACTGCAAGCTAAAATATTGTATGTAGAAAATCTAAAATTGCTTGCTTTTGGAACGGGGAAATCTTTTTGTCTGTAGAGAGAAAAATGTTGAAGGAAAAGAGGCAGCCAAGGTTTAAGAATATCATAAAAATCACCCAGGACCCACTGTCAAGGAAAACTTAGTGAACAGGCAGGATGAGAGGGAAACATAGATTGTTGGCACCAGGTGAGATTTGAGAACATAATAATTTAGAAGTGGCAGGAATAACAATAAACAAGACACAAAAAATAGAGATAATTCATAAACAAGTTAAAATGAGTGCAAAACTAAAACATAAAATATAGTAGTAATGGAAACATAAATAACTCTAAGGAAGACCTTAAGAAGAGGAAGAAGAACAGCATAAGAATAATTGCCATAAATTGTGGTCAGCTGGGTGGGTGCTCTGCAGCAGCATGCTTTGAAACTTCCTGGCAGATTAAAACTGTGTGCCCAACCGAGACTTGAACTCGGAACCTTTGCCTTTCGCGGGCAAGTGCTCTACCAACTGAGCTACCGAAGCACAAATCACGCCCAGTACTCACAGCTTTACTTCTGCCAGTACCTCGTCTCCTACCTTCCAAACTTTACAGAAGCTCTCGTGCAAACCCTGCAGAACTAGCACTCCTGAAAGAAAGGATATCGCAGAGACATGGCTTAGCCACAGCCTGCAGGATGCTTCCAGAATGAAATTTTCACTCTGCAGTGGAGTGTGCACTGATATGAGACTTTCTGGCAGATTAAAACTGTGCCAGACTGAGACCCAAGCTCAGGATCTTTGCATTTCGCAGGCAAGTGCTCTACCATCTGAACTACCCAAGGAGATTAATGAACTATAGCAACAACAAAACTTCAATATCATGAAAAGAATAGTGCTGTATTAGCAGAGATGCTGAGTTGCAGATAGACACAACAACAACAAGACTGTCAGAAAGTGAGCTTTTGGCCAACAAGGATTTTGTCAGAAATAGACAAAACACACACACACACACACACACACACACACACACACGACTGCAGTCTCTGGATACTGAGACCACAGAAACCAGAGACTCAGACCATGTGTGTGATTCCAGCCATCTGTGTATGTGTGGGGGGGGGGGGGGGGGGGGGGTTGAAAATTCAGTTTACAAACACACACACACACACACACACACACACACACACACACACACACACACATGACTGCAGTCTCTGGATGCTGAGACCACAGAAACCAGAGACTCAGACCATGTGTGTGATTCCAGCCATCTGTGTATGTGTGGGGGGGTTGAAAATTCTGTTTCTGATAGTCATTTTGTTGTCCCTATCTGTGATTCTGTATCTACACTTCATGGTGAGTAGCAACTATCCTTTTCATAATACTGTTATGTTCAATCGCGGATTTTCCATTGTTTAACAACAAAACTTCCTGAGTTATACAACTACTATGCATAAAGACCAAGAATACATGAGATCATCACTGAAGCAGATATAAAAATCAAACCCATATATTCCAGTAGTAGAAAGTAGGCCTGCATCATTTTGGTTCAAACTTGATCACATTAAGTAATATGATATACAGAATGTTATGTCCAGCTTTTTAACTTACATAACATTAGAAAAAATTGGTTTTACTGTCATTTCCAGTAGTTTTAGCACAAAAATCAGCTGTGTTTACCTATCTTCATAATTTGTTTCCTCATTAATACACCAGTATATTCTTTGCCCAACACAGCTCCACTTACTTTATCATTAAATATTTCTACATCTATATCTATGTGGTTACTCTGCAATTCACACTTAAGTGCCTGGCAGAGGGTTCATCGAACCATTTTCATACTACTTCTCTACCATTCCACTCTTGAATGGCATGTGGGAAAAAAGGAACACCTAAATCTTTCCGTTCGAGCTCTGATTTCTCTTATTGTATTATAATGATCATTTCTCCCTACGTAGGTGGGTGTTAACAAAATATTTTCGTATTCGGAAGAGAAAGTTGGTGATTGAAATTTCATAAGAAAACCACCTTTGTTTCAGTGATTGCCACCCCATCTCACGTATCATGTCAGTGACACTCTCACCCCTATTGCACGATAACACAAAATGGGCTGCCCATCTTTGCACTTTTTCAATGTCCCCTGTCAATCGTACCTGGTAAGGATCCCACACCGCATAGCAATATCCCAGCAGAGGATGGAAAAGTGTAATGTAGGCTGTCTCTTTAATGGGTTTGTCGCATCTTCTAAGTGTTCTGCCAACAAAGCACAGTCTTTGTTTCGCCTTCCCCACAATGTTATCTATGTGGTCTTTCCAATTTAAGTTGCTTGTAATTGTAATTCCTAGGTATTTAGTTGAATTGACAGCCCCTAGATTTGTGCGATTTATCATATACCCAAAATCTATCGGATTTCTTTTAGTACCCATGTGGATGACCTCACACTTTTCTTTGTTTAGTGCCAATTGCCACTTTTTGCACCATACAGAAATTCTCTCTGGATCATTTTGTAATTGATCATCTGATGATTTTACTAGATGGCAAATTACACCATCATCTGCAAAAAATCTAAGGGAGCTGCTCAGATTATCACCTAGATCATTTATGTAAATCAGGAACAGCAGAGGGCCTATGACACTACCTTGCAGAATGCCAGATATCACTTTTGTTCTACTCGATGATTTACCGTCTTGTCATTTTCTAAAAATGAATTAATTTTTATTGGATTTTTGAAGCTGTAATGTTTCACTGTTCAGTAAGGAAATTATAGGTTAACTTCTTTTGCAGTACTGCTTTAGACATGTGTATCATTTTGCAACATATGTTGAAGTCCACTAAAAACAAAAATGAGAAAAGACACTCACCTTCAGCTGGCTGGTGCACACACTTAGAAACCCAGAACTGCAAAGATGTTATTAACTTTTATGCTACCACAGTTTTTCCCTATTTTAAGAACACTCTCTCATACATACAACCTCACATAAGCCCCAATGCACCCACCTTCATAGCTGACTGGCACAAGGTGCATAGAATCTATAGCTGTTTAATGCATAATGCACAGAACTGTAATGGATTGATATGTGGTTGCTTTTCCTCAATTTTGATTATTGTTTTCATCCTGAGATCATTCCTATTGTGACTTCTCATAAAATTCATCATATCAGAGGTCCTGTGGGTGATGTGAGAATATTTCATCACTTTGTGTGTTCCTATGTGTGTATGGGTAACAGTCATGTTATTTCTAAATGGTTTATTCAAAGTACATTCATCATTTACATGGCTTCATTAGCACCATTGTACATCTACATAGGAAAACGTTTAACACTGGTAATATTTTTCTTATATTGCCATTGACATTTTAATGCACTGATGGGCAGGAAAATGTGTGTCTGATAACATAAAACTGAAATTAAATACAGTGAATGAGACTTAATCTCTAATATTACTTCTATTGAACAGCCACCCTGTGCGGAATTTGAAGCAAATATACACTCCTGGAAATTGAAATAAGAACACCATGAATTCATTGTCCCAAGAAGGGGAAACTTTATTGACACATTCCTGGGGTCAGACACATCACATGATCACACTGACAGAACCACAGGCACATAGACACAGGCAACAGAGCATGCACAATGTCGGCACTAGTACAGTGTATATCCACCTTTCGCAGCAATGCAGGCTGCTATTCTCCCATGGAGACAATCATAGAGATGCTGGATGTAGTCCTGTGGAACGGCTTGCCATGCCATTTCCACCTAGCGCCTCAGTTGGACCAGCGTTCGTGCTGGACGTGCAGACCGCGTGAGACGATGCTTCATCCAGTCCCAAACATGCTCAATGGGGGACAGATCCGGAGATCTTGCTGGCCAGGGTAGTTGACTTACACCTTCTAGAGCACGTTGGGTGGCACAGGATACATGTGGACGTGCATTGTCCTGTTGGAACAGCAAGTTCCCTTGCCGGTCTAGGAATGGTAGAACGATGGGTTCGATGACAGTTTGGATGTACCGTGCACTATTCAGTGTCCCCTCGACGATCACCAGAGGTGTATGGCCAGTGTAGGAGATCGCTCCCCACACCATGATGCTGGGTGTTGGCCCTGTGGGCCTCGGTCGTATGCAGTCCTGATTGTGGCGCTCACCTGCACGGCGCCAAACACGCATACGACCATCATTGGCACCAAGGCAGAAGCGACTCTCATCGCTGAAGACGACACGTCTCCATTCACGCCTGTCGCAACACCACTGGAGGCGGGCTGCACGATGTTGGGGCGTGAGCGGAAGACGGCCTAACAGTGTGCGGGACCATAGCCCAGCTTCATGGAGATGGTTGCGAATGGTCCTCGCCGATACCCCAGGAGCAACAGTGTCCATAATTTTCTGGGAAGTGGCAGTGCGGTCCCCTACGGCACTGCGTAGAATCCTACGGTCTTGGCGTGCATCCGTGCGTCGCTGCGGTCCGGTCCCAGGTCGACAGGCACGTGCACCTTCCGCCGACCACTGGCAACAACATCGATGTACTGTGGAGACCTCACGCCCCACGTGTTGAGCAATTCGGCGGTACGTCCAGCCGGCCTCCCGCATGCCCACTATACGACCTCGCTCAAAGTCCGTCAACTGCACATACTGTTCACGTCCACGCTGTCGCGGCATGCTACCAGTGTTAAAGACTGCGATGGAGCTCCTTATGCCACGGCAAACTGGCTGATACTGACGGCGGCGGTGCACAAATGCTGCGCAGCTAGCGCCATTCGACGGCCAACATCGCGGTTCCTGGTGTGTCCGCTGTGCTGTGCGTGTGATCATTGCTTGTACAGCCCTCTCGCAGTGTCCGGAACAAGTATGGTGGGTCTGACACACCGGTGTCAATGTGTTCTTTTTTCCATTTCCAGGAGTGTATATACCTTGAGTAATGCTGCTTACAAAAAAATGATAAAATAGAATACTGATTCATAGCAATGATCTTCCTAGGTGAACTCTGTGGCCGTGTTTTGGTGCCTTTCTCGCACTGCCAGCAAACAACTGAGCTCTGCAGATGGCCATCTCCAGAACCAGTGAGGTAAGCAAAATAACAGCAAAGACTATACTATGTATAGATTTTTATAACACAGAGCAACAGACACAAATAAAATAAAAATTTAAAAAAAACGGCGGGGGATGCAGTAAATGAAACAGAGTTCCTGCAAAAAAAAAGTTTTATTATCACAAGTCGCTAATCAAGTTTCTTGCACAAACCTCTTCGCAGACCTAGGGATTCTCACATTAATGTATCAATACATTTACCCATAATGTTATTCATGTTCAATAAAGAGAGTGAATTTAGAAGGAATTGTTAACTTCACAAGTGCAATCCTAGAAGACAAATAATTTCATGTAGCTTAAGGAACCCATGGCTAGGATTCAGAAAGGAGTTTTTTTTTTTTTTTTTTTTTTGCCTCCCCCTGCCTAGGTTTCAGAAAGGAATTTTATGTTTGGTACAAGAATATATAACTGGTTGCTTGCAGACAGCGTATAGAGAAATGGAAATCTATAGATATTTGAAAACAGAGTAAGGGAGTGCACTTTTATAGAATAAATACTCTTTTGACTTTAGCTGTACCGAGTGATATAATGTAAAATATGCAAACAGTCTCAACTGCATGTCAACAACATGAGGGTGAGGGTTTGAGGCTGAATGTGGCGGAACTGAGTTGTTTAACGTATCTATATGCTGGTTTCATTTCACCCTGGAAGTGGAACAGTGGCTGCTCCTTCAGCAGGGTCCAAGCAGACACGTAAGAGAGAGGTTTGGGAACCTCAATGTTAGTGGTGTTGTGGGGCCCCTTAGGGAAATAGAATACAGGCTGGAAAGAAGTCTATTGTATCCTCAGTATTTTTGCCATGGGTCCACATTTGAGATGGGGAGGAGCTCCTGCCTGCGACTGTTGAGGATGCAAGGTGTAGTCACCTTCAAGTTGTGACTCATGTCACCACCAGTGACACCTACTGCTTGGGCTCTAAGGCCATCCTCCGTTCATATGTGCAGCTGTGCAGACTGCAGGCCTAATTCACAGTGCAAGCACGGCTTACAATTTCCAGTATCATACCCAATATTGATTGTGTTCTGTTGGTTTGGAGCTGAGTGGAGGGTCTCAGGCAGAGACTCCACCAACTCTGTGGTGGCCTTGGCTGCAGATTTCTGGACCTCTGTTATGGGACTGGGAATTGTAAGGCTCCCCTTGATAAGTCAGGGGTGCACTACACAGAGGAAGCATCTACTCAGGTAATAGAGTACTTGTGGAGTAACAAGGTTTTTTTTAGGCTAGACAGTAGTTTGAGGTCCTTTGGTGAATGCTCACCAATCAAACCACAGAAAGTGAAATCAGATAATGTACAAAGTAAAGACATTTTGAATTGCAAAATTTTAACAGTAAATTCCCAAATCATTTATAAAAAAGTTCCTGAATTTGCAACCCTTCAGGAAAGCTGTCTTCCTCAGATTATGCTGGGAACTAAGATCTGGGTAAAACCAGAAGTAGAAAGCTCTGAAATATTTAATGAGGCATGGAATACATATCGAAAAGACAGGACGGATGCCATATGAGAGGGAGTGCTCATTGCAATCAACAAAAATATTGTTTATAGAGGTTGAAAATTACTCTGACTGTGACATTATCTGGATGCAACCAACTGGCCTAGATGAACTACAGTTAATCGTTGGATATTTTTACTGGTCACCTGACTCCACTGTAATGGTTGTAGAATTGTTAAAGGAAAATCCACACTCACTAGTGCGAAAGTCCCCTAAGCATGCCGTATTAGTTGGAGGCAACTTTGAGCTATCAAGTATAGACTGTGACATCTATGGTTTCACTGCAGGTGGTACAGACAGACAGTCCTGTGAAGTGGTTCAGAATATTTTTTCTAAAAACTATCTTGAGCAGCTAGTTTGACAACCACATGCAGTGGAAATATTTGAGACCTTGTAACTACAAACAGGCCTGACCTTATAGACAGTGTCAGAGTGGAGACAGGGATTAATGATTGTGTTGTAACAACTGTTACTAAAGTTCACAAATTCATCAACAAGGATAGAATAGCTTTTTTGCTAGAAAGAGCAGGTGAGCAGCTGTTAGAGTTACTGGACATCATTTAGTGACAGTACAGTGGGCACAGAGGAATTATGTGAAGAGTTTAAACAAATTATAACTTGGGAGAGTTATGTGCTGAGTCGATGGATTAAGGACAGAAAAGATCCATCATGGTTTAATAATAAAATCCTTCAAATGCTAAGGAAACAGATATTGTAGCATTCTAGATTTGGAAAAGAATGCGGATATGTCGAAACGCAAAAGATGGTGGAAATTCATATGTCTGTAACAAGACTGATGCATGGAGCATATAGCAACTCCTACAGTAATGCTGTAGTGAAATATCTCCAGAAGAACCCAAGAAAATTGTAGTTATATGTAAAATCACTAAGTGGATTGAAGGCTTCTATGCAGTCGTAGACCAGTCTGGTGTGACAGTAGAAGACAGTGAAAGGAAAGCCATATTTTTAAATTTCACATTGAAAAAATCATTCACACTGGAGGACTGTACAGACGTATCATCATTTGAATGTTGAACTGACTCCGGTGTGGAGAAAATAGAAATAGACATCCTTGGCTTTGAGAAGCAACTGAAAGAGTTGAAAACAAATAAGTCTTAAGGTTTTACAGAGTATAATCTTTGGCATTAATCCCATATTTATCTTGCATTTATCATGAATCTCTCACCCAGTCCATAGTCCCAAGCAACTCGAAAAAAAGTGTGGGTGGCTCCTGTATATGTTGTTGTTGTTGTTGTGGTTTTCAGTCCTGAGACTGGCTTGATGCAGCTCTCCATGCTACCCTATCCTGTGCAAGCTTCTTCATCTCCCAGTACCTACTGCAACTTACATCCTTCTGAATCTGCTTAGTGTATTCATCTCTTGGTCTCCCTCTACGATTTTTACCCTCCACGCTGCCCTCCAATACTAAATTGGTGATCCCATGATGCCTCAGAACATGTCCTACCAACTGATCCCTTCTTCTGGTCAAGTTGTGCCACAAATTTCTCTTCTCCCCAATCCTATTCAACACTTCCTCATTAGTTACGTGATCTACCCATCTAATCTTCGGCATTCTTCTGTAACACCACATTTCGAAAGCTTCTATTCTCTTCTTGTCCAAATGATTTATCGTCCATGTTTCACTTCCATATATGGCTACACTCCATACAAATACTTTCAGAAAAGACTTCCTGACACTTAAATCTATACTCGATGTTAACAAATTTCTCTTCTTCAGAAACGCTTTCCTTTCCATTGCCAGTCTACATTTTATGTCCTCTGTACTTCGACCATCATCATTTATTTTGCTCCCCAAATAGCAAAACTCCTTTACTACTTTAAGTGTCTCATTTTCTAATCTAATTCCCTCAGCATCACCCGACTTAATTCGACTATATTCCATTATCCTTGTTTTGCTTTCGTTGATGTTCATCTTATATCCTCCTTTCAAGACACTGTCCATTCTGTTCAGCTGCTCTTCCAAGTCCTTTGCTGTCTCTGACAGAATTACAATGTCATTGGCGAACCTCAAAGTTTTTATTTCTTCTCCATGGATTTTAATACCTACTCCGAATGTTTCTTTTGTTTCCTTTACTGCTTGTTCAATATACAGATTGAATAACATCGGGGAGAGGCTACAACCCTGTCTTACTCCCTTCCCAACCACTGCTTCCCTTTAATGTCCCTCGACTCTTATAACTGCCATCTGGTTTCTGTACAAATTGTAAATAGCCTTTCGCTCCCTGTATTTTACCCCTGCCACCTTTAGGATTTGAAAGAGAGTATTCCAGTCAACATTGTCAAAAGCTTTCTCTAAGTCTACAAATGCTAAAAATGTAGGTTTGCCTTTCCTTAATCTTTCTTCTAAGATAAGTCGTAAGGTCAGTATTGCCTCACGTGTTCCAGTATTTCTACGGAATCCAAACTGATCTTCCCCGAGGTCGGCTTCTACAAGTTTTTCCATTCGTCTGTAAAGAATTTGTGTTAGTATTTTGCAGCTGTGGCTTATTAAACTGATTGTTTGGTAATTTTCACATCTATCAACACCTGATTTCTTTGGGATTGGAATTATTATATTCTTCTTGAAGCCTTAGGGTATTTCGCCTGTCTCATACATCTTGCTCACCAGATGATAGAGTTTTGTCAGGTCTGGCTCTCCCAAGGCCGTCAGTAGTTCCAATGGAATGTTGTCTACACTGAGGGCTTTGTTTTGACTCAGGTCTTTCAGTGCTCTGTCAAACTCTTCACTCTGTATATAGGAAGGATAAAAGAACAGTCCAGCAGAATTACAGACCAATACCCTTAACATTGGTTTGCTGCAGAATTATTGAGCATATTGAGATGGTATGAGATTTTCCATTATTATTTTCAGTGGACTGACTGGAAACTCCCACAGTAGTAGTCTATAAATGAACAAGGATTATGAATTTCACATTATTGTAAAGTTGAATAATATCAGTGTTACTTTAGATTGTGTCCTCTTGTTTCCCTATTTGCCTGAGTTATTCCTGTTGTGCTTCATGCAGCACTAAGTGCAGTCGAGCTGTGTCCACAAGTAAGCAAAGAGACTTCCATATTGTATGCTGCTTCAAGGGATACTGATGACCCAAATGTCTGATGGGCAGTAATCTCAAGTACATTAATGTTTTCTGTAATGGTATTAGCTGGGTCTTTTAAATGTTAGACTCATTACAAGTCAGTCACTGTATGTCAAGAGAAGATTAAATCTATATTTATCTTCAAGTTGTTGGACTACTCCTTCAATAGAGTTCCTAAGTAATAACTAACTAGGTAGTATCTTTCAGGAGTCTGTCAACTTTCACTGGACACAGAAGTGTTTGACAACTGTGGATGCTTACAATATTCTTTGTTCGAGTATAATAAATGTCCTTGAAGCAGAATAGCTTTTGTTGACAAATCAGCATGGATTTAGAAAGCATCACCCATGCAAAGCTCAGCTTATCCTTTACTCACTCGATATCCTTAGAACATGGGTGACAGGCAACAGGCAGGTTTTATATTCCTAGACTTCCAAGACTTTGCAAGTGGGCCAATGACATCTTAAACAATAGAACCCAGTATGTTATCTTGTACAGTGAGTGTACGTCAGAGACAATAGAATTGCTCCAGAGAAGTATGTCAGGACCCCTGTTGTTCTCTACATACACAAAGTATGAAGAGCATCATTTATGTAAGTGAAGACCAGGAGTGTGCCAAGCATTACGACTTATTGGTCACCATATTCAGCTTTATTTCTGTGATACAATTTATTAATGCTGTCATTGTTTGTAATTGTTTAAATATGATTCCAGCCATACAAGGAAAAGTATTTAATGCTGTAACATTTTAGTTTCCCTTTCTAACACTTATCACTACAGCTTATACTACCTTGTCATATCTGAAGTCAATAATATGAACTCATTCATAAGGAGTCTCAGCATTCACTCAGTAAAGACTGCCAGCAAAATCAATGTACAGTTGAGTAACTCTTTCTTAATTATTGTACAGAAAGGTGTGCAATATTATGCAAGTTCAGTTTTAATAGGTTTTCAGTGGGAATGAAATACATGAGCCATAAACTTTAGCTTTTCAAAAATGAGTTGGAATATTTCTTAAATCCCATTACTTTAATTCTGTGCCATAGTTCCTCACAGCAATTACAACCTTTTACAATAATGTAATATACTTTGGCCAAGAGGACCTCAAAAGGTAAAACACAAAGGCCTCTTGTCCAAAAGTTTCAATCTATAGCAGTCTTCTTGTTATGCCTGTCGGTACTCTTATCAATGCACTCTGAGTGTTCTATTACACAAATACAAAACTGTACGACATCCTCTCCATTTTCTAGCTAATTCATCTGGAGTTACACTTCTGGAGCTTTTGACAGTTATCACCACCATCAACTTTAGGAGTTATAACAACTTTCTGATGGGAATGTCGAGGTGTCACACATATATGAATGAAGTAGCTGTTTCCATAATCTTCCATGGGTGGATGGAATTTATGCATGCATGGAAGGCTAGTCAAGAAATATATAGCAGATTCAACTCATTCAGGATGGGAAGGAGTGATCATTTTTTGTTAGTTTTCTGAAGGAAGGCTTTGCCCAATTATTATCAATTTCTATGCGACTGTGTCTTGCATAATACTTTTTCTATTTGGTGAGTTGTGGTCTATCCTGAAATATGTACGGATTGATCTTTATGTATCTTTACAGGACAGGGTAAAAATAAATGTCTCTGACATAGCTTCAATGCACTGCAAATAACAATTCCTTCAAAACCATTCCAAAATTTTTTTTTTGTTGAACAGGTTTCTGGTAGATGGACCATTTAGCAGTTCATTGCAAAGCATTCTTCACACACCAGTTGCCATCTGTATTGCAGGAGGTTCTGGAGTGACACCATTTGCAAGCGTTTTTCAACATCTATTGTAAGTTTATTGTTATCATGCATTTCAAACATTATACAATATGATGTAAATAAAATAGAAAGAAACTTCCACATGGAAAAAATATATTAATAACAAAGATTCCAAGACTTACCAAGCGGGAAAGTGCCAGTAGACAGGCACAATAAAGTAACACACAAACACACACACAAAATTTCTAGCTTTCGCAACCAACAGTTGCTTCTTCAGGAAAGAGGGAAGGAGAGGGAAAGACGAAAGGATGTGGGTTTTAAGGGAGAGGGTAAGGAGTCATTCCAATCCTGGGAGCGGAAAGACTTACCTTAGGGGGAAAAAAGGATAGGTATATACTCGCGCGCGCGCACACACACACACACACACACACACACTCTCCAGACACTAGCAGACATATTTCTGCAGACATATGTCTCCTTGTGTCTGTATATGTATCGATGGATGTGTGTGTGTGTGTGTGTGGGGGGGGGGGGGGGGGCGCGAGTATATACTTATCCTTTTTCCCCCCTAAGGTAAGTCTTTCCGCTCCCGGGATTGGAATGACTCCTTACCCTCTCCCTTAAAACCCACATCCTTTCCTCTTTCCCTCTCCTTCCCTCTTTCCTGAAGAAGCAACCATTGGTTGCGAAAGCTAGAAATTTTGTGTGTGTGTTTGTGTGTTATTTTATTGTGCCTGTCTACCGGCGCTTTCCCGCTTGGTAAGCTTGGAATCTTTGTTTTTAATGTATTATACAATATGAACATTTCATAAACACTGTAAAATTTCATTACCAGATAAGCCATGCTTACAATTGTTTTAACTCTTTATAAAATTATATCTGCAACTCTATTATATAATTTAGTATAATCTGTTCTTGTTTCTCTTCTTCTTCTTCTTATTATTATTATTATTATTATTATTATTATTATTATTATTATTATTATTATTATTATTATTATTATTGTCACATTGTAAGCACGGTCACATCCAAATCTGAAAGCAGGGTTGTCATTATGAAGTGCAACATTTAGCACCGAAAGCACATTTATCACAGACACCATTGTACAGATGTAACAGAACTGCCTTCTGAATGGAGAGTGCTGCTATTTATACAGACATTGAATAGTCCAGAATTTGTGAACATAAGAAACTTTGAAAACCTTCTAGAAATTATAAAGTGAAATAACAAATATTTGTTGGTGATTGGATTTAAACGGGACCTGCAGCATGCCAGCCAGTGATGCAAACCAATAGTCTCAGTGCATGCAGCACAGCTTGTGGTATTATTCCCTCTCCTGGAGAAACAGTGACATGCCATTTCATAAGTTATCATTGGGGCAACTACAGCATTCTAGATCTCCATCTTGTCAGTGCTCCTCTGCATGGCAGCACTGGAGGATCCTTATGTTTGGAACATGTTGTCACATCCTGTTCAATATGATAAGCGTCCAAGTTAACCCACTCCTGAAAAGCTTTGTGATCATTGAGTGGGCTTTCAGGGCCATAATCCTAGATTTAGCATTTGATCTCCATCAGTTGATGACTATACAATACAGTGAAAATTAGCATTTTGATAACTCCCATTGTCTCACATTTAATACCGGTGTAAAAATCCATATCAAGTCTCCTGGGCTATGCTCACTCTTGATTGTTTTCCTCGGTGTCCAGGGGCTATATAGAAATATGGTGTCTTGTTCCTTTGACCCTAATGATGAAGTGTTTCACATAGCCATGCTTAGTATTGTCCAGATGAAATCAGAACAGTATATCCATTGTTATTTCAGCCTCATCATCATGAAGCAGCAAGAATGATGTAAATGGCTTTGCACTGTTGTATGTGAACAATACAATGGGCAATATTGTCTCCCAACCTCTCTGTTCAACACCATCATTCATCAAGAGTGTATCTGCCAACGTCTTATTAAAGTATTCTGTGAGGCTGTTGATCTGTGAGTGATGGGCAGTTGTCATCCCATGGGTGATACACAATTTGCAATTAACTCTGATACTAGTCTTGACTGAAAACCTTTTCCATGATCAGAGGTCATCACATGATCTCATGGCATATTCTCCACTTCAAAATGATGTCTTTTAGAAGAAATATAGCAATATGCAGAACTTTTGTCAGTTGGTGTAGCTTTGGTGGGGTGGTTGATGTACCAATGCAGACCATTATCCATTGATTCTAGTTTGTCAGCTGTTCATCAGAAAAATTGTTGAGGCCCTTGGACATTTCCCCCCCCCCCCCCCCCCCCCCTCCCTCCTGCCAGTTAGTCTTTTGCTGCCTGCCACACCTTGGGATGACTTCCCACTCAACTACAGGTGAGGGGTCAATCTCAATGTGGGCAGTACCTGGGGTAATCAGAGTAGAGGACTGATTGGGGGACACCCACAACACACTCGAGCATCCCTCGGATCACCACATCAGACCCACCATGGAGATGCCCACTGGCAACAGCCTCAAGCTGCATGTCAGAAGCCAGTACCACATGGAGGTGTGTGCGAAGGGTTACTAACTCAGCAATTGCTGCCTCTATCCATATTAAAGACAATTGAAATAAACTCTAGACAGTTATTAAAGCAAAGGACACTGCCTGATAAACACACAAACATACAATAAATTTATGAGTTTGAACTAAAGAGCACACAGGGATCCAAATAAGTCACTTCTTATTAGAAGCTATGTCAACTCACAAATGAAGTGATATGCTTCAATGTGCTGTTGTAGGGACAGAAGCTACCACCTAACTGAAACAACAGCTGTAATTGTCTCTTTAAACAAAACCAAACACCTGTCATGATGCAACAGTGGTACTGTGTACTACACAGTAATTAAAATGCAGTGGGAGCTGTCAGTCTTGACAGATCTTCATTATTCATTATTGAGAGTGTCCACTGTTGTGTTGTACTTTAAGTCATAACACAGTTCTTCAGAGGGTTCTCTGAGTTGCCTCTTACAGAGATTTTTTGCTACTTCAGTGATACCTTGTAACTTACACGATCCATCCAAAAAGTTCCAAGATTCATTTTATTCCTGGCATATGAGTGATGTCAGTGCAGTAACTATGGTGGCAGCTTGAACTAACAACTGTAACAGGAGGTGTGCATTTCACCAGTCAGCTGTGAGCTGGCAGTGTTAAGTAGTGTGTCTTCAACCATAGTGTGTGCAATGGAGCAGCAGTTCTAAACCAAATGTTCAGGACATTCTCCAGAACAATTTGAAGAGGAGAAAAGTGTGTGAAAAGTTTGTCCTGCACGCTGTGACTCCCAAACAAAAACAATGCATAGATTTTTCTGTTTTTTTATTAATCCACTGCTGAAACTTTTTAGGCTGATAGGGTACATGTTACACATCAATACTGAAGAAGTGGCCAGAGCTTTTACTTGTCATTTGTTACTTCCAGCTCTTCATGTCTGATTTTGTTACATTGCTACACTGTTTTAATGGATTTCTTTTCCTTGTCTGTCAACAGGGATTGCACAGCACTTCCTCACTTACCAGAACGGTTACATTTTGTCTGGTTACTGAAAAATGTGGAACAGCTACTGTGGTTTGCAAGCTTACTGTGTTCATTGCATGACAGAGTAAGGATGACATATTATTATATATTTTCAAGCAGTGTCTTCTTCTTTTTTTTCCTAAAAAAAATCTGGATTCTGTTGCAGTTCTGGATGAACAACCAACCTGACCGTTTGAACATAATACTACATGTCACAAAGAACTACAGCTCAGCATGTAACACAGTAAGAAACTTTACTTTTACGATCTACTATCCAGGTTTTAAGAGCCCTGAATTCAGATATCATTCTAAGAGATGATTGTCTGTACAAGTAAAGCTTTACTTGAATAAAGAACTTCCTTCCAGAATGTTATAATGAAATATGCCACATATATTTTGACCATTTCATTAAAAATAAAGATTTAAACAGATTTAGTAAAGATCATCAAATATCATACTGTGCATATCAAACATGTTCTAGGATGTACAAGAAATAGCCTGTTGTAATGATGACATTCAATGTTTGATTTCATTAACATATGTTTATAAAACCTAATTAATTTAAGAGTAAAGAAGATCACTCATTGAGAAGCAGAGAAATTGAGTCATTGAAAGAGACACATAAAAGAAAAAGAAGATTTAGTAGCGTGTGGAATAAATCCTGTGTCGAGCTAAAGTACAAACACAACAGTGCACTCACATGTGTGTGTGTGTGTGTGTGTGTGTGTGTGTGTGTGTGTGTGTGTGTGTGCATACGCGTGTGCAAACTACATTTTGAACCATGGAAAGAGATGCATAGTTTGTATATGAATTATTTCTACTTTTTGTATTGGCCTAAAAACATAAAATAGCTACTTCCAAACAAAATATTTACATATTACCTAAATGGAATTTCCATGATGCAAACAATGTACATAAAAGTGAAAGCAGGTGAGCCCACTTGCCTGTAAATGACTTGGGTTTAGCATCTGTTGATAAATGGTTGCCTGTCCTCATTATTTGTATGTCAGGAACTTACAATTAGATAGAATGACTGGCTGTACTTTCCTTTCTGAGATGAAGTTCCAGTGCAACTGATAAATACATTTCAAATTGAAAACAGCAAATCCTAGCTTTTGAAACCATTAGTTCCTTCCTCAGCAGGCATTGAGGAGAGATGGGTTGGGGAGGTTGGAAAGGATCAGCAAGACACTCAGACCCCAAGATGAGAAAGACTCACCTGTTGTCACTATTTAAATATACAATATATTACAAGTGCAATTAGGCTTGGAGTTTGTTTATTTAAATTTTGGATAAATAGGAATTCCTGTGGCACCTCAGCTTCACTAAAGTTAAATAGTAAATACACCAGAATGCATATCGATGTTGTATAGCATTATCTTACAGTCAACTCTTCAGTGAGTGACAAACTGTAAAAGACCACAAACAACTCATTACTCTTCCTTATACACAAGAGCTTTGGACCAAACTCCAGCATAGTCACTAAATATTAATTAAATAGCCCAGCATTCAATTTTACAACAAATTGTGCATACAGTCAACATGATAAGAGCGCTACCATTTGACATCTTATTTGCAGCTGTAGCTCTATGCATATACAAGCTATTAATTTTGTATAAGCATTGATTTATGCAAACTGTCCTGATTTTCTTAATTTTTCCAATACAATTTTCTGCTAAGAGGCAGTGATTTTGTTTAATCATTGTGATCTTTTTATGTGTTTTGAGTTTCTGGAAGGAAAATTAGAACATGTCAAACTTTATGTACTGTTGACAAAGGTACTTTTCATAGCTGTGCATGAGGTGTGCCCCTATTTTGAAATGTATGCTTCTCTCTTCATACAATATATCTTGACTTGCTCTACGTCCGGAATGTTCTGCATGTTAAGATGAACAGAACTCAATAAGTGAACAGTGAATCATCCTCCCATGCATCATGTTCAGTTTTCCCATCATCCAAATATTTCTGTGTGACTTGGTATACAGCTAACTGCAGCCTATTCTCCCTACCCATTTTTGGTAGCAAGAGGAGGGAGCCCTTTATGTTCTGGAGTTGCCCCTCTGCTGGCTAAGTTTGCTGATAGTTATAAAAGAGCAGATGAAACTTTTTGCCTTTGGTCTCACTTCATCTGTTCCAGTGTTAATAGAATCAATTATTATTCAACATGGAACACTGTAGACTTACTTGATAGGCAGCTTCTGAAGATATGGTAAGGGAGAACTATTGAGAAGTCAAGGGATGTTTCCTGTAAGTACTAATATTTAACACACACATTTCGAAAAATGGCTCTTTGAACAGATCCGAAATGGCTTCCTTGCTCACAAACAATTACTGAAAAGGTGCCCCATTGGTGGACAAGAAACAGAATGATAAAGCCGGCAGCTGGGGTGTATAAAATATTTTGTATGCTTTCGATCCATGAGTAGTGGTTACCTGATGTAAAGTATGGCCAAATTAAGACCCTGATGATGGACTGTGTCCAATATCCTAAGGTGTGATAGTACAGTGGATCCATATACCATGAAATGAAAATCTAACTGTGACCAAACAAAAGCTGTAAACAACTGAAATAGGTCTGGATGTGATGTATACCTTGGGCATGTTTGGGTCTCTCCTGGTTTAAGAAGGGTGATTAAGATAGCTTCCGTCGATGCGTCAGGAAGCTGTCCTGTTTCCCACATTAGATTAAAATATTTCAGTTGGTTTCCTTTAGCATTTCCAGTGGAGTACCAAAACATGCTCTAATGGATTTTATCATTTCCTGACGCATCACATGCCTCAGGTAATTCCAGATCCAGCTCACACACAGAGAAGAGATACTTGTAAAGTTCATCATTGGTGGAACTGAAATCCTAACCACTTCCATTAACCATCCCTCAGTAGCCAGATATTGGTTGGCAATGGCAGTGATTCAACCTAAATGCTCTGGCAAGGTCTGGATCATGTCTTTCTTGCTGGTCAGGTTAATCTTGACTATTGTTATCAATCTTGGACCTATGACAGGCAGAACTGATGGAGGATAGAGAGAAGATATAATAGCAACTACTACTTGTAAGTTGATGTTTAGAGAGAGAAATTTAGTTATGGTATCTATCATTGATAAAGATAGCAAACCCACATTTAGCCCTTACCCCATTCAAACACTTTAAAATGGAGCTTTGCAAGCAAAGGCACTGGGTCTTAAATCCTCCACATGAATATCGAACCTGTTAATGATCCACTGCTTTAAATATCCATTTAAGCAGTGATACTTTTCTTTGTGAAATTTTATTTGTAGTTGCAGAATCTTACTGATTTTAGCTCCATTAGGTATGATGATATCATCTATTGAAAAATGGAAAATACAAGATGGAATAATGATGGTATTACAAAAAGGATAGATTACTACTTACCATAGCCAGCCGCAGTGGCCGAGCGGTTCTAGGTGCTTCAGTCTGGAACCGTGCGACCACTACGGTTGCAGGTTCGAATCCTGCCTCAGGTATGGATGTGTGTGATGTCCTTAGGTTAGTTAGGTTTAAGTAGTTCTAAGTTCTAGGGGACTGATGACCTCAGATGTTAAGTCCCATAGTGCTCAGAACCATTTGAACTATTTTACTCACCATATAGAGGACACGAGGAATCATAGACACATATCAAAAACAGTGGTTTTTATTTACACTTTCAGCCAATAGACCTTCTTCTGAAGTAGAAGATACACACAGTCACATAAGTACAACTCACACACACAAGACTGCTAGTGCTAGCCACTGAAGCTTAACTGCCACAGCCTTAGTGGCCAGAGACAGTGATATTACATATTGGTGACACTGAAACTTTGTGCCGGACTGGGATGCAAACCAAGATCTCCCATTTGTCATGAGTGATCGCCTTAACCATTTTGGCTGTCTGAGCGCACTTCCAGCACAGACCCAAACTTTCATAAGTACTTTACTTTGTCTTTTGGCCTTGGTCATCTTGGAGAGTCTGTGGTAGTTGGCTAATTGGTTGTTGTTTCCATAATAGATACTTGAAACTACATAGATTCTAATGACAGAGCACATCTGGTGTGTGTCAAGAAATGTCTGAATGACTGATAGTTTCAGCCCTCGCAAGTGACTGTTAGCTGGAACACTTGAAAGTACAAGTCCTTGCTGCAGCTTCCACTGATGATGTTAGTGAAAGGAGTTTTTTGCCTCCACTAACTTTCTAGTCACAGAAACAAATGATGATACAAATACTGGTGGTTTGATAGCTTGGTCAGCTTTTTTCATTTCAGCTTATGGATTTCATGTTGTTACCATAACTTTCTGTGTTTTACCAGAATTGAAAATACCGCTACAGTTGTAACATTCTTTTATTTAACACACGACCGGTTTCAGGCTCTTATACGCTCACTTTCAGGTTTCGTAACTTGGGGCTGTGATTACGAGTGCCATGGTGGATGTGTACAAAACACGATGTGCTACCAATAAGCACAGAGCATGGAGTCAATTTTTTCAACATAAGAAAACCATTTGCTGTTCTGTTACTGTCCAGTAATTTCTTCACTGCAGTTAGTTTTGGAGGATTGTCCTCATAAGATAGTTTGGTTTTTTGACTGTTATTGTTGTTAGATGGTACACCCATACCATTATGAGTGTTGTATGTTTGTGTGGTAGGATCCATTGAGATCCCCTGTGCAGCCTGGGAAATTTGGGATGACTCAGGTAGAACACAATTTACTCAGCAAGTATTTTACAACTGAGGTGCGGTAGATGCCCCAGAGGATGGCTGCTGCTACATATGCCACTTCAGCAGCCATCCACCACATCAGCATGTAGTGCACGTTAAGACTGAGTGTTGTGTTGTGTGTTGTGTGTTGCGTGTTGCGTGTTGCGTGTTGCGTGTTGCGTGTTGCGTGTTGCGTGTTGCGTGTTGCGTGTTGCGTGTTGCGTGTTGCGTGTTGCGTGTTGCGTGTTGCGTGTTGCGTGTTGCGTGTTGCGTGTTGCGTGTTGCGTGTTGCGTGTTGCGTGTTGCGTGTTGCGTGTTGCGTGTTGCGTGTTGCGTGTTGCGTGTTGCGTGTTGCGTGGTTGCGTGGTTGCGTGGTTGCGTGGTTGCGTGGTTGCGTGGTTGCGTGGTTGCGTGGTTGCGTGGTTGCGTGGTTGCGTGGTTGCGTGGTTGCGTGTTGCGTGTTGCGTGTTGCGTGTTGCGTGTTGCGTGTTGCGTGTTGCGTGTTGCGTGTTGCGTGTTGCGTGTTGTGTGTTGTGTGTTGCGTGTTGTGTGTTGTGTTGTGTTGTGTTGTGTTGTGTTGTGTTCTGTTCTTTTCTTTTCTTTTCTTTTCTTTTCTTTTCGAAGCTTTCAATGACTGCCTCTATCATTATTGTCATGGTCTGAGTCTGAATGCCCATAAAACATGAGGCACCCACTTTTATGGCCAGAAAATGGCATCTGATTGGTAGATTATGCCATGATGCGCTGAGGTGGCATCTTAAAAGAAGTACAACTATTTTGAAAAACCTTTCTTGACTGATCACTGTTAATGAATAAACATAAGTTTACTTTTGAATAGATGAGAATTCTCCCTCATGATTGAAACTATTGGGACTCTGTGATTAGGGAATCAGTGGAAATTCCACTACATGTAACAACTTCAACAGAGACATCGGCTATGAACATAACAATGCATGAGATCATGTGCTCAACAAAGAAAGATCATAGAAGAAGACTTCACATAGTTTACTGCCTGATATGAGTGTTCATGCTGTCAGTGATTCTGGACAGCGAACACAAACATAGTGTATAGGTGCAGAGAGTGGCGTCTCAGCATGCTCTGTCTCCGTGATGTCATCATGGCTTATTCTAGCCAATCAGGTACCAACCTCTGAGCATAAACTGGTAGATTTGCCAGTTTCATGACAGTCAGTCTTAGCCCCTGATGACACTGAGGGAGTTAGTCATCAAAAGCTCAAGATTTTTCTGAATTTGACATGACAGAATGAATGAGAAAACTTTGGTCAAGGGCAAAAGACTTTGTAGCCAATCCAAGAGACTGTTCAATGAATGTGGCAAACATTATACCCTCACAAGCACAATCCAGGAGATTGCTTATTGAATTTGGTAAACATTATCCTCTCATAAGAATTCAAATCATGGGTCACCAGTTTTAAAACAAAGCCGGGGGAGGGGATAGGGGAGAGAGAGAGAGAGAGAGAGAGAGAGATTTAATAACGTTAGATTAATGCTCATTGCACAGGTCCTAAGTGAAGTGATCCTTAAGAAAGTGGAGCAAGTCTAGAACTTGAGCATATTTTCATTTCTGAATTGGTAAAATAATTGCAATGAAATGTAAACGTATACATAATAAAATACTAGATATAATCTGTATACTATTGTAACTAAGCATCAGCAAATGAAACCATCCAAATGCCTTTACAATACATCAGGAAGTCAAATATTATGTAGAAGCAGATCATTTTCAACTAAAGATTACATATAATGATGGATAGCAGTCTATTATTCTGTAAAGATCAGTGAAAACTGAAGAGACAAGTACAGTTTTGGTTGGTTGGTTTCAGGCATGACTGTTTTTATAATGTGGGAAATGAAGTTATAAATTTCATGTGGAAATCAGTTCCAATTTTTTTTTATTTGAATGGTATTTGGTAAATGTTGTAGTAGAATAAAACTATTGTATCACATGTATAATATTTATTGAGAGAAAAACTGCATACACCATCAAAGCAGAAACAGAGAACCACTATAGTAGCACTTTGATTGTCTTTCTAAATTACATCAGAGATAATCCAACTATGTCATAGAAATGGAGTTGAACGTAGCTTTTTCTTATATTGATATTCATTAATATTCTGATTTAGTGGCTATGTTAACAAGTCTGCTCGATTTTTATCTGTTGAAATTAACTGAACGTCAGTCATTCCATCCATAAACTGGCAATATGTTTTTATGGCAATATGTTTCATTGTGGATTTGGCTATACGATTCTTGACATGTATGATTGCATCTTGAGTATCACACCACACAAATGTTGAGCTTTCAATTCTTTCAGCTTAAGGGTCATTGGTAATTCTCTCATCTGTACCACCTCTCTTGTGCAGGCTGCCACTGACACATATTCTACTTCCATTGTGTTTAGTGCACCTGCAGTTTGTTTCAAATGCCTCCAGTACACTGCAGATCCTGCCAGTAGTATTACATAGCCTTTAATACTTTTGTGATCACCTTTATAAGTATCCCAATCAGCATCAGTGAAAATTTCAAATTTTTTACTAGTGGGATAATATGTAAGTTTGTAATGTGCTGTTTCCTTCATGTATCTTGGTACCCTTTTTGCTGCATTCCAGTGGTTCATACTAAATTTTGAACAATTTTGTGATAACTTTGCCACCGAGAAACCTATGTCTGGTTGCCTCCTCTGTGAAAGGTAAAGGAGTCCACCAACAAACTCATGATATGAAGATTTTTAACTTTCTCATCGCACTTCACATCAATGAGATTCAATTTCATTTTCATTGGTGGTTTTTGCTTGCTCAGAATTTTGGAGCCCAAATGTATCAAGTAGTTTATAAACATGTTATTTCTGATGAAGACTAATTGCTCCATCTTTGCTGCCCTCAAATTTCACTCCTAACATGTGTGACACCCAAATGCTCAATTTCAAAGCAACTTTCTAAAAGAGTTTTTATCTTTTGCCTCAACTCTTCATTTTGTGCAAATGTAAGCATATCATTCCTTTGAACATAGCTCGTACATACATGGACCTATATCATTTTGAATAAATCCCAGCTTTTGTAGTGAGTTATAATGATCATTCCAGAATCTGCCACTTTGTTTCAGTCCATATACTGACTTGCTTAATTCACTGACAAACTTTTCTTGGTGAAACCTTCTGGCTGGAGCATATAAACATTTCCCTTTAATTTGCTATTCAGATATGCTCTCTTCAGATCATACTCATCAATGCACTGTCTTTTCTCAGCACTGGCTGCTATCACTACACGAATCATTTCAAAATTTGAAACAGGAGCACATATCTCATTATAGCCTGCAGTTTTTATTTGACTGAATCCCTTTGCGACTACATGAGATTTTTTTTTTTTAAAAAAAAACTGCTTCTCACCAACTGTCTTCTTTCTAAATACCTGTCTGTTCTTTGCAGGAATTACATCAGATTGTAGCTCAAACACTTTCCAAGCATCATGATTCTTCTAGGAGTCAATTTCTTCATTCATTGCAACTATCCATTCCGCTGCATCAACAGAATTAACTGCTTTGATACAATAATGGTTCATCACTGTTCCTTCCTCGCACAACATTTATTTGTGCTTTTTCAGCATAAACCTTCTCTTTGGAACAAATTTTCCTTGGATGACATTGGCTTAAAACTTTTTTTTTTTTTACGTCCTTTCTTGATCTGCATCTACATTGTGGAGTTGCAGCATGTCCACAAGTTCGTGATAATCTTTGGTTTCTTCCAAAATTTCCTTCTGATCTGAGAAACCACAAAATCCCTTGTCAGTTTTGAATCTTCCCTTTCACTTCATATCTCATCTTCAATGCTTGGAAATGATAATGCTCCATCATTGTACAGTTCATATATTCTTTCGGTTTCTTATTTTGAGTTGAGCATTTGCCATTCATAAATTAGTCCCTTGATTTCACTACATGTTTCATTTCTGGTATCCAAATCTTTTATCCATTACCATATAGAGAATATCCTATAAGAATGCCATTTTCTGCCTTTGCGGATAACAATGTCTTTGTTTGGGCATGTGAACAAAATCTTTGCATCCTATAACCTGTAAATGTTTCACACTTGACTACCTATCTGTTCACAACTCATGAGGCATTTTTTCATTGTTGTGGCTATTTGTAACACAATTTCTTACTTATGCTGCAGTGTACATAAGCTCAGCCCAAGAACTCTTCAGTAAATTACTTTCTAACCACAGTGACCTTACTATATCCATTAATGTTCTGCTGAGGCATTTAGCTGTATTGCTTTTCTGAGATGTGTATGACATTGTTATTTTATGCCATATTCCTTCAGATTCATAGAATTGACCATTTGCATGAACAGAATTTTAGGCCATTGCCTGTGCAAATTCTCTTAAAGTATTTTATGGTTTTGTTTTCCATTTGGATCTTTCATTTCCTAAATTCCTCAAATACTTCATCTTTATTTTTTAAGAAACCCACTTATACATATGTGTTTGCATCATCCACAATACTCATTAAATATCTGTTGACTCCAAAACTTGGAATATCAATAGACCCAATGTGATATAAAGAAATCCTTCATTCCTTCAATTCTTGTGGTACAGTTTTCAGAAACAGTCATCATGTTTATTTACCAGACAAACAGCCATCACACAGGTTTATTTCACCTTTTTCACAGTCTAATCCCAGAACTGCTTCCTTTTTTATGATGTTGTTTATTAATATAAACGATCTTCCTGCTGCGTTTTAATGAGCACTCTTCCAGGTTCGTCATAGATCTTGCAACATTCTTTATTGAAAACAACGTTTCTATGCTTTTTAGTGAGCTGCCCCACAGATTACATGGTCAATTTCAGGCACAAGTAGTGTATTATTAGTCATGAATTTCTTGGGCAAACCTTTATTATTAATTTTCTTCACCTTTACTGTACCTTTCCCCATGGCTTCTTTTTTCTGCCATCAGCTAAGGTTATTATTAACTATGAATTCCTTGGGCAAACCTTTTTTGTTAATTTTCTTCACCTTTACTGTACCTTTCCCCATGGCTTCTTTTTTCTGCCATCAGCTAAGGTTATAATCCCAGCTCAAACACCTTTATTGATAGATGAAAAATAATTTTCATTTGAAGCCATGTGATGAGTTACTCTGGAATCCACTATCCAGTTATCACCAATCAATATGACTGTGCCACAAGCAGCACTGATGCTAATGTGCCTAGTTTCTTTTGTTCTCTTTTAAATTTCTCTCTTTCAGGACAATTTGTAGATATGTGACAAACTTTGTGACAGTTGTAACAAACAAAACTACCTTCTGTGTTGGTTCTTTCTTTGTTTGTTCCTGTCCTTAGTCCCATTCCCTAAGAGGTGTATTTCAGTACTTTAGATTACCAGAACTAGTTTTCAAGAACATTGTGGAGTGTTTATCTTCCTTATATTCATGACGTCTAACATCTTCACAAGTAGGCACCTTTAGATTGTATCATCAGTATCTGGCAAGTTGCACAAAGCTGTAACTGCCTCATTCTATTCATCTGGAAGTCAACACAGAATGTTGTTGTTGTTGTTGTTGTTGTTGTTGTCTTCAGTCCTGAGACTGGTTTGATGCAGCTCTCCACACTACTCTATCCCGTACAAGCTTCTTCATCTCCCAGTATCTACTGCAGCCTACATCCTTCTGAATCTGCTTAGTGTATTCATCGCTTGGTCTCCTCCTACGATTTTTTCCCTCCATGCTGCTCTCCAGTACTAAATTGGTAATCCCCTGATGCCTCAGAACATGTCCTACCAACTGATCCCTGATGCCACAAACTCCTCTTCTCCCCAATTCTATTCAATACCTCCTCATTAGTTATGTGATCTACCCATCTAATCTTCAGTATTCTTCTGTAGCACCACATTTCAAAAGCTTCTATTCTCTTCTTGTCTAAACTATTTACCGTCCATGTTTCACTTCCATACATGACTACACTCCATACAAATACTTTCAGAAATGACTTCCTCACACTTAAATCTATACTTGATGTTATCAAATTTCTCTTCTTCAGAAACACTTTTCTTGCCATTGCCAGTATGCATTTTATATCCTCTCTACTTCGACCATCATCAGTTATTTTGCTCCCCAAATAGCAAAACTCCTTTACTACTTTAAGTGTCTCATTTCCTAATCCAATTCCCTCAGCATCACCCGACTTAATTCGACTACATTCCTTTATCCTCATTTTTGCTTTCATTGATGTTCATCTTATACCCTCCTTTCAAGACACTGTCCATTCTGTTCAACTGCTCTTGCAAGTCCTTTGCTGTCTCTGACAGAATTACAATGTCATTGGTGAACCTCAAAGTTTTTCTTTCTTCTCCATGGATTTTAATGACTACTCCAAACTTTTCTTTTGTTTCCTTCACTGCTTGCTCAATACACAGATTGAATAGCATTGGGGAGAGGCTACAACCCTGTCTCATTCACTTCCCAGCCACTGCTTCCATTTAATGTCCCTCGACTCTTATAACTGCCATCTGGTTTCTGTACAAATTGTAAATAGCCTTTCGCTCCCTGTATTTTACCCCTGCCACTTTCAGAATTTGAAAGAGAGTATTCCAGTCAACATTGTCAAAAGCTTTCTCTAAGTCTACAAATGCTAGAAACGTAGGTTTGCCCTTCCTTAATCTAGCTTCTAAGATAAGTCGTAGGGTCAGTATTGCTTCACGTGTTCCAACATTTCTACGGAATCCAAACTGATCTTCCCCGAGGTCGGCGTCTACTAGTTTTTCCATTCGTCTGTGAAGAATTCGCATTAGTATTTTGCAGCTGTGGCTTATTAAACTGATAGTTTGGTAATTTTCACATCTGTCACCACCTGCTTTCTTTGGGATTGGAATTATTATATTCTTCTTGAAGTCTGAGGGTATTTCGCCTGTCCCATATGTTTTGCTCCCCAGATGGTAGAGTTTTGTCAGGTCTGGCTTTCCCAAGGCTGTCAGTAGTTGTAATGGAATGTTGTCTACTCCCGGGGCCTTGTTTCATCTTAGGTTTTTCAGTGCTCTGTCAAATTCTTCACACAGTATCATATCTCCCATTTCATCTTCATCTAAATCCTCTTCCATTTCCATAATATTGCCCTCAAGTACATTGCTCTTGTATAGACCTTCTATATACTCTTTCCACCTTTCTGCTTTCCCTTCTTTGCTTAGAACTGGGATTCCATCTGAGCTCTTGATATTCATACAAGTGGTTCTCTTTTCTCCAAAGGTTTTTTTTAATTTTCCTGTAGGCAATACCTATATTACCCTTCATGAGATAAGCCTCTACATCCTTACATTTGTCCTCTAGCCATCCCTGCTTAGCCATTTTGCATTTCCTGTCGATCTCATTTTTGAGACGTTTGAATTTCTTTTAGCCTGCTTCATTTACTGCATTTTTGTATTTTCTCCTTTCATCAATTAAATTCAATATTTCTCCTGTTACCCAAGGATTTCTACTAGCCCTCATCGTTTTACCTACTTGATCCTCTTCTGCCTTCACTATTTCATCCCTCAAAGCTACCCATTCTTCTTCTATTGTATTTCTTTCCCCCATTCCTGTCAATTGTTCCCTTATGCTCTCCCTGAAACTCTGTACAACCTCTGGTTGTCCTAAATCTGCACCTATTATTTATTTATTTATTTTGATCCAACATCTACTGATTACAAAAAAAGGTTTTTTTTTCCATTCTTCATTTTTGTCTCCAATGTTCTCCCCTTAGATCTGCTACAGTTTTGTTTATCAGTCCTAAATAATTTTCCATACATTCACAATTCTTCATTTTTAGTGAATATAATTTCTGCCTCCGTTGCACAGTGTGAAATTTGCTACCCCTTGGGGTGAATATTTCTTGAAGTTCTTCCCATACTATTTTTGGATTTGACAAATTTCTTATATGCATTTGTTGCTCGTTGCATATTGGAAGTATAACTTTTGCTAGCTCCTTCTCATGAAGTGCTGAACATGTCTTTTAAACAACAGCTGACGTACCTTCACCAGGTTCCATCTCACCAGTTTGAATTATTGTCCATAAATCAGAGTCTGTTTGAATCATTTTTATCTGATACAATCAGAAAGCATAATTCACACCATTTAATTTCTCAGAAGTGTGTCTGTTCTCCATCACATCTACCCATTTTAATGTTATTTTATTTTCTCTGAAATCACAAACACAGCTCAGAGTCAATTAACATTTTCGAAGTGCAGTGCATGAAAATGATCAACCTGTATTGGCAGATATTTTGTGTTCACCACATGTATGAGTTTTATTGATTGGCTAATTGACACTAACACAGTTTTCTGTTTTCTCAATTAGCACAACTGGGCCCATAATCATTATTGTAATTAACTAAAATTGTTGTATCACACACATTATATTTATTGAGAGAAGGACTGCTTACAAAACAGTAACAGAGGAACACTACAACAACACTTTGATTGTCTTTTTAAATAACATCAATAATAATCCAGACACATTAGAGAAATAGAATGAGAGGCATAAATAGAGAAGCACTTCTCCAACTCTTTATCTCTTGAAACTTCCTGGCAGATTAAAACTGTGTGCCCGACCGAGTCTCGAACTCGGGACCTTTGCCTTTCGCGGGCAAGTGCTCTACCAACTGAGCTACCGAAGCACGACTCACGTCCGGTACTCACAGCTTTACTTCTGCCAGTATCCGTCTCCTACCTTCCAAACTTTACAGAAGCTCTTCTGCGAACCTTGCAGAACTAGCACTCCTGAAAGAAAGGATACTGCGGAGACATGGCTTAGCCACAGCCTGGGGGATGTTTCCAGAATGAGATTTTCACTCTGCAGCGGAGTGTGCGCTGATATGAAACTTCCTGGCAGATTAAAACTGTGTGCCCGACCGAGACTCGAACTCGGGACCTTTGCCTTTCGCGGGCAAGTGCTCTACCAACTGAGCTACCGAAGCACGACTCAAGTCCGGTCCCGAGTTCGAGTCTCGGTCGGGCACACAGTTTTAATCTGCCAGGAAGTTTCATATCAGCGCACACTCCGCTGCAGAGTGAAAATCTCATTCTGGAAACATCCCCCAGGCTGTGGCTAAGCCATGTCTCCGCAGTATCCTTTCTTTCAGGAGTGCTAGTTCTGCAAGGTTCGCAGAAGAGCTTCTGTAAAGTTTGGAAGGTAGGAGACGGATACTGGCAGAAGTAAAGCTGTGAGTACCGGACGTGAGTCGTGCTTCAGTAGCTCAGTTGGTAGAGCACTTGCCCGCGAAAGGCAAAGGTCCCGAGTTCTAGTCTCGGTCGGGCACACAGTTTTAATCTGCCAGGAAGTTTCATATCAGCGCACACTCCGCTGCAGAGTGAAAATCTCATTCTCTTTATCTCTTAACAGTTAAAAATAAATTAGTTTCCAGGAGTCAGTTTCCTAAATGGATTACATGCTTCAGTTATCATTTCTGCACAGTGTAAGTACTGGGGGCATTCAATAGTAATACAACATATTTTTTTCTGAATGGTTGGTTTTATTCAGGATTCCAATACACTGTATTACCCTCCCCCCCTCCCCCTATTGTGGCTACAAAATCCTGTTTTTCAATATAATCTTCATTCAATGAGATGGCCTTACACCACCTTACTTGGAGGGCCTGTATGCCAGCATGGTACCACCCTACTGGTTGACATCAGAAACAAACATATTGCTGCATCAAAAGCCTCCCTGACATCGACATACTGCTGTCCATGGAGTGCATCCTTCACTGGGCCAAACGTATGGATTTCAGAAGGTGCAAGATCTGAGTTGTAGGATTAATGTGGAAGAACAGACCAATGAAATTTTTCAACCTCCTCTCAGAGACCTTGCGTTGTCATGAAGAAGAAGGAGAGTTTATTTGCATTTTTGTGACAACAAACACATTGAAGTCGTTTCTTCAGATACCTGAGGACAGCACAATGCATTTTAGAGTTGATTACTGCACTGTGAATAGAAATAGAATAAGCCCTTCAGGGTCACAGAAGACCATCACCATGAATTTACCAGCTGAGGGTGCAGCTTTGAACTTATTCTTCGGAGGAGAGGTGGTATGGTGCTACTTTACAACACGGATTGCCATTTTGTTTCCTTTTCAAAGTGATGAACTCATGTTTCATCACCTATGGCAATGTTTGAGAAAAAAACTGTCATGATCATCCTTGTACTGTGCAAGTAATTCTGACAGATGGTCCTTCGTTGCTCTTTATGGTCTTCTGTTAGGCAGCAAGAATCCTAGCAGGCACATCCCTTTGCATATCCCGACTGATGGATAGGTGTTCAGAACTCCCAACAGAGATATCCAGTTGAACTGTGAGGTGTCTGTCTGTGTTCCATCAGTCACCTCGAATAAGAATATCCGCACATTTCAGCACTGCAGTTATCACAGCTATGTGCGGCTGGCCGGCATACATGAGATCAGACAGGTTAGTGTCACTTTATTGCGAGAATGACGGATAAATCACCCAAAACAACTCACTGTATTCTGTTCATTGCCAGTTTTCTGTAGACTTTCTGTGAGCACTTATGAAAATCTATGATGTTCTGGTTTCCCAACAAAAAACTGAATGACAGAAAGGGTACATATAGTTGGAACTTCAGGAAACCATAGGAGCTGAAGTGCAAATATTCCATGACATCCCACAACAAATTCCACATTTTTTTTTCAACTGAAATTGGCCAACAAATTGTTTGAAATGTATCCTGTTGTAGTAATAAACCACCAGAGCTGCTTTTCTTATATTTTATTTACCACTAGTGATGATTCACTCTCAAGCAATATGTAAATATAGTCAAGCCTTTATAAATATGCACAGTTTTTACTTACATTATAAGATCTTAAATGTCAATTTTCCATTACTGTTTACTTTTATTTTGTCATATTTTTGCATGCACTGTAACAGTATTGATTTATGTGTCAAATTATGATTTGTTAAAATTTTTGATGTAAGTTTGTTTATGTTATGTGTGATATTTACAACTGCCTTTTTTCTGAATTTTACAAACAATATAAACTGATTTTCATTAAAGATATAAATTGAGTAACAAATAACATCTCTGTCACAGAGATCAATATTGCAACCACAGTCTAACATGTACAGTTGCGACGCTCACTGCCATGAAAAATGTTATCATGTGACAGTTGGTGCAACACTAGCACCCCAAGCAGTGAGAAAGCAGCTGTAAAATTAAAGTTTGTTTTTAATTATTTTTCTAGTTACTTATCAAAATGGGTATTACATTTTTGTGTTCCAAATATTAATAAATTATCAAGAGACATGAATGATTGTGAAGTATGTATAAAAACAGTTGAATCTCCCTGATTCAGTGACATAACTTACAACTTAATGATTAAGAAATACCTTCGAATGTGTGTATAACTGAAGTTTATTCTGCTGAAAGCAAGAAAATATAATCACATTTTTCATGCATGTAAAGAATACATTTCTCTTGTTTGTTCTTATCATGACACGCACTTTCCTTCTCATGTGGTGACTTTGTTGGGAGCCAGATGTTTTGCAACCTCTTACACTTTACTTGAATCTCTAATAAATATATGTTTTTTGTAAATTTAATTACTTTTGCTTCAGAAGCAAATGTGGTGAAGATTAGTGCCATTTGTGGCTCAGATGCAGTAACAATTCTGGAATTGGTTTCTTCTGTGTTGAGAAACAGTTTTATTGTTTCTGTTCTTTTATTATCATGTCTATGTGGTTTTTCCTTCAGTTACAGTTGTGGTAGCTTATCTGATATGTTAAATAATGTAGGTATTGCATTCCATACACGTTTCCTCTGTTCCACATTCACTGATTTGACAGGAAAAGTTGCGAAGAAAATATAACATTTTTTAGCAGTTATGTGATACTTTTCTGCAAAATATCAGGTCTTCTGCTTTTTACTAGCAAATTTTTTGTTCGTAAAGAATGTGATGTTCCCCAGCAAATATTTGTAGGTTACAAGAAGATCATAAATAAACTGTTTTGTAGAATAGTGATTCACACTTCCTAGGGTCATTAGGAAACGTTAAAAAAAAGACAAATGTGGTGCCTTCTTAGTGTTATTGCTACAATTTATTGCACTATGGGTGCTCCAATTTGTAAAAACTATTCTGCAGAGCAATGTAAACAATTAAGATCTGAAACTTTCTGGCAGATTAAAACTGTGTGCCCGACTGAGACTTGAACTCAGGACCTTTGCCTTTCACGGGCAAGTGCTCTACCATCTGAGCTACCGAAGCACGACTCACACCCAATACTCACAGCTTTACTTCTGCCAGTATCTCATCTCCTACCTTCCAAACTTTACAGAAGCTCTTCTGCGAACCTTGCAGAACTAGCACTCCTGAAAGAAAGGCAGAAGTAAAGCTGTGAGTACCAGGCGTGAGTCATGCTTCTGTAGCTCAGATGGTAGAGCACTTGCCCACGAAAGGCAAAGGTCTCGAGTTTGAGTCTCGGTCGGGCACACAGTTTTAATCTGCTAGGAAGTTTCATATCAGCGCACACTCTAATGCAGAGTGAGAATCCCATTCTGGAATTAAGATCTGCTTTCACTTTCACAAGATCTCACCAAACTCAACAGTATAACTTTTTGGCTGCTTGGTGCATTGATGTCACAGTGGGCAACAAAAAAGTGATGGAGTGTCATGACTATTATGTTAAACTGTGATGGTAACAGTCATGCTCAAATATGACAAAATAAGAGTAGCACATAACTGAAGAATAGCATTTATGATCTTATAACATTATTAAAAATTATACCTAAAACCAAAAACTATATAAATATGAGAGTGAGGCATCATTTGAAATCAGTAATGGTGAATTAAATATAAAAGAGCAGCTCTGGCAGATTATTATTACAACAGTATGCGTTCCATATAATTCTGTTTCATCTAGTATCTGTTTCCTTCTCTCTGCATTGCAACATAACAGATTGAATGAGTACAAAGCAAATTTCCTTATTACTTAAGATACTGATTTCAGCATAAATATCATGGCTGAATATTTTTTCATTTTTTGCAGGTTGAAATTAGCCAGGAATACAAGGTTTTGTTACACCGACTTCAGAATGGTCGTCCAAAGTGGGGTAGCCT
The DNA here is from genome assembly GCF_023897955.1 of Schistocerca gregaria. Classification (NCBI taxonomy): domain Eukaryota; kingdom Metazoa; phylum Arthropoda; class Insecta; order Orthoptera; family Acrididae; genus Schistocerca; species Schistocerca gregaria. The sequence continues at coordinate 312,186,296 of NC_064927.1, forward strand.
TTTTAAACAATGGAAAAATATGTACAGAATGTAAGTAAGCAAAGGATTATAGTTTACTTCATTCAATGTTTGCTTTTATTTTGCATTTTGTTTGTTTATTCCAACGAATTGAAGTGAGAAGAATATATTTTTTAAATTTTATATTCAAATTGTCCTTTTAAATTTCCCACAGGAAACAAATAAAGGCAGTAACACGGTATCTGCTTACCTACTCTCAAACAGAACCAACTGATTTGGAGCTGACAGCCTTTAAAACAAAAATTTTAAAAAAGTTTTATCTCCTCCACTAAACCTTTTAAATAGTTGCTTTGTCTGGAGAAAGGGATGGCATAAACAGAAATAATGAGTAAGATGCACGAGCACTAGAGGGAAGGACACATTTTTTTATTCTGTTGGTTGTAAGAGAGACAAGGTGCGAAGAAGTAGCTCAGAAGCTAGTGACCTAACAGTTAAAATTCATGTTTTCAGAGATGGAAGATGAGAACTTAACTCAAAATGAACTGTAATGACCAAGTAGAAACTAAAGATTTAGAAATACGGACAAAAAACAAAGAAAAGGTTGAGATGGGAGTCTGAGAATAACATTAGTACAATTGGCCATCATCAAATAGCATTATCCCTTGTTGCTGTCACCCCATGGTGAAAGTATATGTCTTCTTCAGACCAGAATCCAGATTTCATAAAATTTCATGCCTGCCTCCTTCCTATACTTAAATCCTATTAAAATGAATGTGGTGGTCTCCTGGCTGCAAAGTATGTTCCGCAACAGCTGATCTGTCAACCTCCCCTCTTCTGCAACTGCCCTTATGTTCTTCCAGTCATTTTTTCACTGTTATTTTTCTAGTACCCATGGACACTTCCCCACAACTACATGGAATCCTATAAATTCCTGCTTTTTCCAGCAGTAGGTGAGCATTCTTGACAGGTTTTAGGTGAACTTGTACCCTCCATGTGGGTTTGTAGATTACCATGATGTTCCACTTTCGCAATATTTTTCCTATGCGGTCAGTAATATCCTTAATGAATGGCAGGAAAACTTCCAATTTCATTGCTGCTTGGACATTGCCATGATTTCTACATGGTAGTCTTAACTCTTTTTTCACTTCTGTGAGTGAATAACCATTCTTGCATAAAGTGTTGGTGAGATGTTTTAATTCTTTGTCAAACAACTCTAGTTTGCAAATTTGCCTTTCTCTATCCACAAACGTTTTTATATTGCTTCAGTTTTGTTGTGAGTGGTGGTTGGAATCCCATGTAGGAACCCACTGTGTGTGTGTGTGTGTGTGTGTGTGTGTGTGTGTGTGTGTGTGTGGAGTGGGGTGGGGGGTTCAATAAACTGTGTGGTCCAAGCTACCATCTTCTTTCTTGAAAACTAGCACACCATGAAAATTAAATCTTCCACCTGCCTCCTCCTCCATGATAAACTGAATCTTTGGATTGCTCTCATCGAGATGTATGTGAAAATGATAAAGTTCTTCCGTGCCACATGACAACAAAATAAATGTATCAGCCACATACCAGAACCAAATATTCATTTTCTTGTTTGCTGTTTCCAATGCTGCTCCTCAGATTTTTCCATAAATCAGTTTGTTATAAGTGGGCTAAGTGACTCCCTAAGTGGGCTTAAGGACTCCCCACAGTGACACCATCCATCTGTTCACAGAACTCACTGTTCCATTCTAAATACATTGTTGTGAGGCAATATTTAGACAGTTCTGTAACATTGGGAAGAAAAATCCAATTCAGCTGTTGCAATACTTTGTTGAGTGGAACCACAATGAATAGCAATACCATATCAAAACTAACTAATATGTTCTCTGGCTGTACCACTATGCCACTTAACTTACTGATAAAATGTGCTGAATTGTTGATATATGAATCTGATCGGCCAACATTCGGTCGTTATAATATTTTCAAGAATTTGGCAATAGAATATGTGAGCGAAACAATAACGCTCGCTATAGATCTTAAAGGATCATGTTCTTTGGGCACCTTCTGCAATCGATAAAGTCTTGGTGGTAGTGCAAATGAATTGAACTGACTTTTCTGAACACTCTAATCAATAGAGGACTTCTTTATCAACTGCGTAACAGTTCTAAGAAATTTGTCAGTAAAGTCTTTACTCAATTTCCTATATATTTGCTGATAATCTTGCTGTCATGCTAGGTCGTATTCAAGACAACCATTGCATTTCCATTGTGTAGAGCAGGATGCTAGCAAAGATTGAGGGCAGGAGGATTACGGAAATTAAGGAGGTAAAGTAAGGACAACTCCCATCTAAGTAGTTCATAGAGGCTGGTGTTGGGGAGAAGGATCCATATGGCAGGAGTTGTGGAGTAGCCATTGAAATGAGTATGTTGTGCCAGCAGTATGTTCTGTCACTGGTCTGTCAGGTCAGTGCTTGGCCAGAGCTGGGAATGGCCATTCTTTCAGGTGGCCAACTAGTTGATGGTCCTACACACATACATTCCACAGAAACTGCAACATAGCTGGTCTGTTACTGAATTGCTGGGAAGCTACAACAGAGCTGGTCTGTTACTGAATTGCTTTAACAGTTGGCCCCACTGCTGATGGAAAAGAATAATCCTGTGAGAGGACTGGAACAGGATGTGCTGAGTGGATGTATCAGAGAGGTCAGGCACCTGTGTCTTCCAAAATCTTTATTATCTACCCACCAATATGACATGCATGATAAGTAATCACATTACATAAATCTTAACACTCCAGTGCAGCAGCTGCAGGAACACTGATACAAGTTTCACAAAGGCAACAGTAAACCAACCATTACCATCACTAAAAGTATCATTATTAACAATACCAAAATTAAAGTTACATCCTACAAATACATATGGGTAGTACATCCCTCATTTCTAAGCACAGTGATAAATAGCTGAAGCTCTGGAAAAGGATATGGTTCATTTATACCAGTCCAGGAATATAGTGGGTGACGAGGGAGGGTTAGGGGTGTGTAAGCATATGACATGGAGAATTTGTTTGTAGACTAAATTTGGAGATATTTCTCTCTCTCTCTCTCTCTCTCTCTCTAACGTGTGTACACACACACACACACACACACACACACACACACACACACACACACACACACACACACACACACACACACACACTAGCTGAAAAAGACTCATCCAAAAGCTAAAGAAGCTTTCAGTCTTGTTTATGTGCTTCTGCTCTTAAAATTAAATATTTTTGTATATTTATAACCATTACTATAATAATATGATGTATAACTGAGTAGTGTTCATTGGTCCCAAATATTCTTTTAAAAACTAGAGATTTTCACAAAAGAAACATGTATGCCTGTGTAAAAAGAAAAAAAATACTCTATTTGTTCAATTTAATGTAGTGAGGGTTTATCCCCATTTTCATTAAGATAGCTTACTGTTCTCCTCCTTTACCTAAACATTCTAATCACAATAATTTCTTTACAGGCCAAATGTTGCAGTATTTGCCAGTGGTCCAACATCATTAACAAAAGAAATTAAAAAACATTGTTATAAATGTTCAAAAAATGGCACATCATTCAGGTTCATGCGTGAATCATTTTGAGAGTGCAGTTGAAACTGCCAAAAATACCAAAGATAGTGTTTTATAGTTCAAGAATATTTTTGGAATATTGTATTATATTATTTTGTATTGTCATTTTGTTAAATATATTTGATTTTGTTATAGTTTGTTTCTTTATTCAGACATACCCTAATAACCTCAAACTGTTGGAAACACTAATAATCATGAAGTCAGCAGAAAAAATATTCACTGTACAAAATAGTTAGCTTAGTCACTAAAATACTGAAGCAAGGCTGAATCATGTTTCAGATGTATGAGATTTCTTATTGTGATAATTATTTTAAACTGGGAGCTATAACAAAATCACAGGGTGATTTAGTCAGACAAACCTTCAGTTGTCTGTTTAAGCAATTAAATCCTCTTGGTAGTTTGTTGAGAAAATACAAAAATACTACATACTGTGTTCATAAATTCATGTATGTCAAATTTCAGCAAAGCTACAATTCTTGATTTTTAAATGCTTTGTTTTACATTTTGCTTCAGTGAATCAGGGTTCAACTGGCAATTATGAGTCTACTAAAGTTCAGAACATCAATCACTCAGTCATAATATGCAAACAAATTTTTAATCATTTCCAAACTTAATATTTCATTTTCATTAGAGCTTAAATTCATAAGTCTCTGTCAGTCTGTGACAGTTCATCTTCTTTATTTCTTTGTTTGTTGTCCTCAGTGTCAAAGTACTGCATTGTGATACTTGCTGAAAAATGGGGTGTGGAAGTACAACACTAACTAGTTTAAATAATGTAGCCGACATGAGCACAGTTGCATTTCACAGAAGTTTACTTTCACTGTTCACAACCCTCTAATAATTCAGTTATATATGACCAGAGCACCATTGTTTAAACTTTCCATCAGCTGCATTAATAGATTGCAGCCAAACCTCCACATACTGCTACAATAGTTTACTGTTGAACATCTATGAGCAGTAAAAACCTAACCACAAAGTTCAAAAGTCTTGCAGAATATTGTGGTACATATTGAATAGACACTGTCATTGTTTTAACACACACCCTAATTGTGTTATACTTATTTCACAGTTAATTTGGTGCATTGTTGTTGTTCTAAGCAACACAGGTTCTTGTCTGGTCTGAAACTTGGCTGTGGACTGACTGTCTTGGGACCAAAAATCGGGCCCCTATGTACCCTCACAATAATAGGTACTGCAACAACAGATGGTGTGAAGTTAAATTTACAGAAATTACGTTTAAAACTTAACTCATTAAATCTACTGAACACCACCTTCTTTTAAACAGTTTCTCCTACTACAAGGGTTAAACCAAATTATTTGTTTAAATCATGAAATTAACACACATAGTTATGCAAACAATACTTTTGACAAAACTGTTTATTACTTTGCAATTAATTAATGGCTGGCTTTGCTAACATTTTTTGAACAGAGCCAAATAAATACTTTAAAATTACTAGCATTTTGTCTTCCAAATGTTTATAATTATTACAGACTTTATATTTGTTTATACGTCAATAGTAGAATTTAAGTTACAAAACAATTACTGATTTCACCCTATAACAAAAGTTACTAACTAGGCATAGGCAAAATAAATTGGAAAATTAGTTACATACATAACACAAAACACAAAATTAGATCTGGTGGTATATTCTTTAAGACTAAGGGCCAACTTTTCTCTTTTATGAAAATGCAGATTATACATGTGTACATGAATGGTAATTAGTCTAATTAGTCAGAAGTGAAAAAATGAATTTTTAAGGATTCAGATGGCAAAACAAGAGGGGAAGTAAAATTATCCTGGCTTGCTTCGTCACAAGTCTGTCTCCACTGAATAAACTGGACATTTCCTTTTACATTTTTCACAAGGCAAAATGATTATGGAACTTTAAATCAATAAGGTAGAAGTTGTACAAGATGGCTTGTGAATCAATTTCAGGTAAATCAATGTTCAGCTAAAGTTGCACAAATGTGTAATCGAAAACAAACAGATGCTCACAGCAAGCAAGATACAAAACCAGCAACGAAGCAAAAAGTAACAGCTTTCTTTATTTGCTAGTTGTGAGGCATTCAGGCTCTACATGTCACTTTTATGGGGCTCCACCTGTATTTCATAGTGAAGTATAGACTGAGTTACTAATGCTTTTGTGCACAGATATGTGCCTTGGAGAATACAGCAGTTCATGATGGGACAGGCCCTCCATGGTAAACAGTCACTATAAAGAAACTTCTCTAGAAACAAAGACTACTGTATAACAGAGATAAAACAAAGCATAGGGCTATAGACAGAGAGATGCTGAATGAAACATTTTTAACTGTCAAGAGGGCAATGTGTGAAGCCTTCAGTGACTACCATAGCAGATTATTATAGAAAGAACTTTAAAAAACATGAAGAGATTCTGATCGTTTGAAGAGACTTCTAATGGCACCAAAGTTAGTGTCCAGACACTCGTGGATGAAACAGGAGATGAACTGAGGGTTTCAAAGCAAAAGCAAGAAACTGAACTCCATTTTCAAATGTTCCTTCACAAAGGAAAATCCAGAAGTAATGCCCCAATCCAATTCTTGTATCACGACAAACATGACAAAGTGACATTTAGTGTCAGCGGGTTTAAGTAATTGCTAAAATTGTTAAAATTGAGCAACACTCCAGGGCCTGATTTAATCTCTACCAAATACTATATTGAATTTGCGGCTGAGTTAACACCTCTTTTAACAATAATATATCAAAGATCCAAGGAATAAGAAACTGTGCATAGTGGCTGAAAGAAAGCACAGATGACATCCCTCAACATGGTGGCCCACAGCCATTTTTAACTGGCTGCCCTGCCAAGAAGTAGATGGGCTTGCACAGTCTATTGCATCTAATTAGACTCACATAGTATTTCATTCAATTCATATGGAATGTGGACTGGTGCAGGTGTGTATTGAACCAGTGGAGGATTTCCGCTGTTGGCAGAGCATTGTGACTATCAAACACATAATGTACCATGCAAGAGATCGCCATTTATATGTTCTAGAGAGAATGACAATATCCAGGTGGAATGCCCACGGGGTTAGAGGCGCCACGTCACAGATTGTGTGGCCCCTCTTGTTGGAGATTCAAGTCCTCCTTCGAGCATGGATGTGTGTGTTGTTCTTAGCGTAAGCCAGTTTCAGTAGTGTGTAAGTCTAGGGACTGATGACCTCAGCAGTTTGGTCCCTTACAAGTTCACACTCAATATCCAGGTGGATAAAACAATGACATGAGACATCTGTAACCAATGTGGAGCATAGGTACCTGAAATTGCAGTTCAAACACTGGAAAATATGCAACGAGTGTGTGCAGCTCTACAATAAGGCCCACAGCAATTTGTCCATTACCCTTCCAGAATATTACAAATCTGTTACATGTCTTTGTGGAGGACTGTAAAACAGGATTTAAAGTTTTATCATCCTTATAAGCTGCAAGTGACTCAACAGATACAGCCAGGAAATAAAGTGAGTAGGCACAGTTTCTGCACTACATTACGGACAGGATTCGTGTTATATCCGATGAGGCAAACTTTCATCCGAAGGAGTTTATCAATAAACAAAACTTCTGATATTACTCAGACATAAACTCATAGCTTATTCATGAAAAGGTACAGGGTATCCCAAAGTTCATTATCTAGTATGTTGTTTAACAGTCTATTGGTATCATTGGGTCATATTTTATTGAAGACAACAACAGCTGGCCAGTGAATGTCAGTTCTGAGTGGTATGTGGCCACAATTATTTATTCATTCTGCAATTATAAGAGTCGAGGGACATGAAAGGGAAGCAGTGGTTGGGAAGGGAGTGAGACAGGGTTGTAGCTTCTCCCCGATGTTGTTCAATCCTGCTTGTGGGAGCACGCAGGAATGAAGTGGAGGAGGGTGTAGGTAAGCTAGTTCCAGCTGGCAGTTTAGACAGTGGGCAAGGAGGAGGGGTAAAAAAATTGTGGGTGTGTTGGTGGAAAAGATGGCCATGTATTGATGCCAGGAGTATTACAGGAACATTGGATATACTGCAGTAGAGTTCCCACCTGTGAACTCAGAAAAGCTGGTGATGGCAGGAAGTATAGTGAATGCACAGGCTGTGAAGCAGTCACTGAAATGACGCATGCTGTATTCGGCAACATGCTCAGCAACTGGGTGATCCAGCAGTTTTGTAGCCACAGTTTGTCAGTGACTATTCATGCAGACAGACAAGTTGTTGATTTTCCTGGCCACGTGGAATGCAGCTTAGCTTAGCTTGTAGATCACATGACTGGTTTTACAGGTAGGTCTGCCTTTGATGGGTTGGGTGATGCTTGTGTCCCGACTAGAGTAGGTGGTAGTGGGAGGATGCATGGGACAAGTCTTGCATCTAGGTCTATTACAGGGATAGGAGCCATGAGACAAGGGGTTGGGAGCAAGGTTTGGGCTGGGATGGATGAAGATATTGTTTAGTTTCGATGGGTGGCAGAATACAATTGTGGGAGAGATGGCACTTCAGGGCACTACAAGAGGTAGTCAAAACACTGGCAAAGTATGTGATTCAATTGATCCTGTCCTGGTGGTGCTTAGATACGATAGGTGTGCTCTTCTGTGGCCGGACGGTGGAACTTTGAGAGGTGGTGTGTGATTGGAGAGATAAGGATGGGAGATCTGTTTCTGTACAAGCCTGGGAGATTAATTACAGTGTTTGAAGCCCTGAGTGCAACGCTCGGTATATTTTGAAAGGCGCTGCTTCTCGCTATAGATGTGATGACCATGGATGGCTTGGTATGGAATTGGTGGCAGCTACTGAAATGGAAGTATTGCTGGTGGTTGATAGGTTTGATATGGATGGAGGTACTTATGTAGCCATCTTTGAGGTGGAGGCCAACATTGAGGATGGTGGCCTGTTGGGTAGAGGAGTACGAGGTGAAGCATTTGCGTGAGAAGGTGTTGATTTTCTAGAGAAATGTGGATGGGGTGTCTCCACCCTCAGTTGACACTGCAAGATGTCATCAGTGAATCTGAAGCAGGTGAGGGGTTTTGGGTTCTGAGTTGTTAGGAAGGATTCCTCTAGATGGCCAATGAATAGCTTGGCACAGGATGGTGCCCATTGCTGTACCTCAGATTTATTTGTAGGTGATGCCTTCAAAGGAGGAGTAATTGTGGGTGGGAATATAGTTGGAAGTGGTGCCCAGGAAGGAGGTAGTAGATTTGGAATCTATTGGGCACTGGGAAAAGTGGTGTTCAATAGCAGCAAGGCCATGGGCATTAGAGATGTTAATATAAATGGAGGTGGCATCAATACTGATGAGTGGGGCACCATGTGGTAAAGGAACAGGAACTGTGGAGAGTCAGTGGAGGAAATGGTTGGCACTTTTATGTAGGAGGGAATGCTGTGGGTAATAGACTGCAGGTATTGTTTTAGAGAGCAGAGATTCCCTCAGTGGGAAAACAGTAATTGGCCACAATTGGACATCCTGGTTGGTCGGTTTTATGGACTTTAGGAAGCAGGAGGAGTGCCAGACTAGTAGGGGTAAGGAGTCTAGGAGGGAGTGTAGATCCTTCACTCCTACCTCATACATGCTTTCTAAAGTCCATAAACGCAACCACCCAGGATGTCCCATTGTGGTTAATTACTGTTTACCCCATGAGAGAATCTCTGCTTTATAAAACAGTACCTTCAATCTATTACCCACAAACTACCCTCCTACATAAAAGTACCAACCATTTCCTCCACTGACTCCACAGTTCCTGTTCCTTTACCACATGGTGCCCCACTCATCGGTATTGATACCACCTCCATTTACACTAACATCCCTAACACCCATGGCCTTGATGCTATTGAATACTACTTTTCCCAGTGCCCAAAAGATTCCAAACCTACTGCCTCCTTCCTGGGCACCACAACCAAATATATTCCCACCTACAATTACTTCTTCTTTGAGGGCATCACCTACAAACAAATCTGAGCTACAGCAATGGGAACCATCTTATGCCAAGCTATTCATTGGTCATCTAGAAGAATCCATCCCAACCACTCAGAACCCTAAACCCCTCACCTGATTCAGATACATTGATGACATCTTTGTAGTATCAACTGAGGGTGGAGACACCCTGTTCATATTTCTCCAGAAAATTAACACCTTCTCCCACAATTGCTTCACCTGGTCTTCCTCAAACCAACAAGCCACCTTTCTCAATGTTGGCCTTCACCTCAAAGTTGGCTATATCAGTACCTCCATCCATATCAAACCTACAAACCACTAGCAATACTTCCACTTCTACAGCTGCTACCCACTCCGTACCAAGCTATCCTTGGTCATCACACCTGTTGTGAGAAGCAGTCCCTGTCAAAATATACAAAGCTTCACACTCAGGCAAGCCCCGTAATTACCATCCCAGCCTTGTACAGAAACAGATCTCCCATGCCTTATATCTCCAATCAAAATTCCACCATCTGGCCACAGAAGTACACACCTGTCATGACTCAGTACTGCCAGGACTGGAGCAACTGAATTGTATTCTCTGCCAGTGTTTGGACTACCACTTGTAGTGCCCTGCAATGAGGAATGTCTTACCCAGTATCCTTTTCATCCCTCCCTCAATGGTATTCTCCCACCCATCAAATCTAAACTATATCCTCATCTATCACTACACAACCCCTGCTCCTAACCCCTTGCCTCATGGTTCCTATACCTGTAATAGACATAGATGCAACACCTGTCCCATATATCCTCCCACCACCACCTACCCCAGCATAGGCAGGCCTACTTGTAAAACCAGTCATGTGATCTACTAGCTAAGCTGAAATCACTGTGCTGTGTTCCACATGGGCATGGCAGCCAACAAGCTGCCTGTGTGCTTGAATAGCCACTGACATACTGTGGCTAAGAAACAGCTGGACCACCCAGCTGAGCATGTTGCCCAATACATTGTTCTTCATCTCAGTGACTGCTTCAATGCCTTTGCCATCATGATCCTTCGTACCAACATCAGCCTTTCAGAACTGTGGGAATTCTCCTTACAATATACCTTATGTTCCCATAATCCTCCTGGCCTCAACTTTAGTTAATCTTTGTCCATCACCCAAGCTATCTCCTTCCCTGTTCCCATACCAGTGCTACACAGCCTTCTATTTCACCAACACACCCACAATCTTTTTACTTCTCTCCTTTCCACTACCCCCCCTCCCCCCCCCCCCCCCCCCCCAATTCCTAGCCCACAATCTAACCTGCCAACTACACCTAGCTGGCCTACCCTCTGTCCATCTCATTCCTGTACACACTTTAACATCACCCACATCTACCTTGTTATCCCTCCCTGTCCCAGCTCCTCCTTACCCCTACCACTCAGGCTGCTTCTCCCATCATGCGCATTTGCTTGGAATCTGACCTTGGCAGCCAGAGACAGAGGTCAAGTATCTGTGAGTTGCAGTTGCGTGGATGTGTGTGTGTGTGTGTGTGTGTGTGTGTGTGTGTGTGTGTGTGTGTGTGTGTGTGTGTGTGTTTTGTTTTGTTTTAATCAGAAGAAGGCTTTTTGGCCCGAAGCTTACTTGTTTAGCAGTCTTTCTGTGTGCCTGTTTGCGACTCAAGATTTCCACTATATGGTGAGTAGCAGTCTACAGTAATATTGTCATTATTCCATCCTGAATTTTCCATTATTCGATAGTATCAAAACTATGTGCATATGGGTTGCCAAGTGAGATTTGTTACTGGATTGAGCATTTGTTGGTGAGGAGGACGCAGCATGTTACAATAGATGGAGAGTCGTCAACAGATGTAGAAGTAACTTCAGGTGTGCTTCAGGGAAGTGTGTTGGGGCTTTGTTGCTCATTTTATATATTAATGAACCTGCAAACAATATTAACAGTAACCCCAGTCTTTCTACAGTTGATGCAATTATCTATAATGAAGTATTTTCTGACAAAATCTGCAGAGATATTCACTCTGATCTTGATAAGATTTCAAAGAGTTGCAAATATTGGCAACTCACTTTGAATGTTCAGAAATGTAAAACTGTGCACTTCACAAAACAAAAATATACAATGTCCTATGACTACAGTATCAGTGAGTGACAACTGGAATCTGTCAATTCATAAAAATACCTAGGCATAACATACAGGGATATGCAATGGAACAATCACATAGTCTGTCGTAGGTAAAGCAAATGGTAGACTACAGTTCATTGGTACAATACTAGGGAAATTCAATCAGTCTGCTAAAGGAGACTGCCTACAAAACACATGTGTGTCTCATCATAGAATATTGCTCCAGTAATTGGGACATGTAAACAGGAGTTACCGAGAGTATTGAATGGATACAATGAAAGGCAGCATGAATGGTCACAGATTTGTTTGACCCATGTGAGAGTGTCACAAAGCTAGTGACAGAACTGAATTGAAGGATGCTTGAAAATATATGCATGCTGTCCTGTGAAAGGGTAGAAAGTTTCTACAGCTGATGTTAAGTGATGAATCTAGGAATATGCTTCAACCCCCTGCACATTGCTCTCAATAAGATCATGAAAATAAGATTGGACTTATTCAGCATGCACAGGGGCATTTAAGCAATTATTTGTCTCACACTCCATGCATGAATGGAGCAGTAAAAGCTCTGGTAACTGGTACAGTGAGACATACTTGCTGCTACACACTTCGCAGTTGTCCGCAGAATATAGGTTCAGATGTGTGTACCACAAAAAATTTCAAGAAAATGATCACAACATCAAGAGTGTACTATATAGTCTTTTAAAATCATTCATCTTTCATTAACACATACCATAATATGTTTTTAATTAAAAAAACATATAATTGTGAAGTTAAAAAATGTGCACTGTATCATGACTTTTTCCATAAATGACACTTTCCACCTTGGGAAACTGTGAACATAAATCAGCAAACAATTATGAAAGCCATAATAACTTTGCAAAAATTAGGCAACTGTGAGTTGGTAGCTCAATGGGCTAGTACTAGAGTACATATCCAAAGATATGGGGAGTCATCCCCATTCAGTTCTAGGTTTTTTATGTAATTTACTACTTTTTAGCCTCTGAAATGATCTATTAATGTGAAAAATCCTAAGTTGCACCACAGTCTACAGTTTATGTTAAGCTGTAGGATCCCCCCTATGCCTCTAACTGTCTGAGCAAACCAGTCCAAAGAGTGGAGGAAGGCAAGAGCACACCACTGTAATGTTCACTAACACTTGGAATATTTAAATTGCAACCAATAATGCACTACACACTAGCTGTCATAAAAACTGGCTTTTCCTTTAAGGTGCAACAATGTTTTGGTTATGGGACTCTGTTTTAGATTTGGTATTTAGTTGGATTCAGTATTATAACCTCTGAAACTGCATGTTCAAAGCAAAAGTACTGACGACTAAAAAAAAAATACATTCTATATAACCAGCTAGCAATGTGTTCCAGCTGTTGTAGTGATTGTAGAATTGCTGTGTAAATTCTATAACAACTCAGCCTTCTACTGCCTCGAACACATGAGATTCTGGATATGAGTGTGGGATGGTAGAATCCTACCTACTGCTCATCACATGTTTGTGTGTGCAGGTTTAAACTCAGTCGCAGGAAGAAAGTAGACGCGGCAGATGAATGGCACCAGCCTGTCAGGCAATCCATAAATGTTTTAGAGAGTGTGTAAGGAAGAACCATGGAGTTTATATGCAGCACTGTACTTATTGTGTCATTGACTTTTGTTATTAAAACAAGGACAGTTGAAAAAGAATTCTTGAAAACTCTTGACGTAAGCTTGCTATAGGCAAGACTTATTTTCTGATCTATGTTAAGAAAAGTTATGGCATCTAAGCCAACTTTCTTTTAACTGTAGCTCAATTTCAGCTGTATGAGACACTTACAGGAAGTTACATATTTATGTGGAAAGTGAGAGTTCTATTGTGTATGGAGGGCAAATACATAATTAACTGATGAAAAATAAAGGTTGATGTCTACTTATTTCCTAAGTAGAATGAATCTAAAAATTCCTGTACCTAGTGTTATTCGACAGAGAAGAAGTCAAAGGAGTTTCCAGCAGCTGTCTAGCCAGTAAAGATGAGTGGCTGCAAGTTCCAAGTAAGTCATCTCGTAAAGAAGTGAGAGGCGATTTTGGGGAATAAACCGAAATAACCCAGATTCACACTCACACTTTAAGTCGTTAGAACTTTAGACTTTGCTTAGGCTGTAGAAGCAGTACTAAAAACTCTTTGCCCCTGGCAACCGCCCAGACTGCAACCTCCATCACTTTCGCCCTCTCTGACTATACCTCACATCTGATTATAGTGAACTTGACACAAAGTAAAACTTGCTACATTCATACCAATATCCCTCACTAGCACAAGCTCTGAGATGAAAAATAAAAGTTTCTAACTTATTTTACTACAGAATTATTAATGAAATAAATTAATAATTAATGTTCCAGCACCAATTCACAACAGTGGAATTAATCATGTGAAAGGTACCTGAGGCAGCCAGGTCCATTGTTTGCAATTATACTGATCACAGATTTGCATAGTCAGGCAGATCACTTTCTTGTACTGTCTTCACAGAAATGACTCCAGCAAGATGATGCCAGGCAGCTACCTAACTGCTCTGATGTCATTTCCTGCTAAATAACCCACAAGAAAGTTTTGTAAGGAGCACTGACAGTAATTTATAATGATTTAAAGAGATAAAAATAACTGGTTCTAATACCTTGTATGCCATCCTATATCCTGATCATACATCTGCATCTAGCAGCTTCTGCCTCCTCCTGTCTCTCTAAGGACCTGCTCCTGTGTGTCTTCCACCACTCACCGACCCCCACCAAGAAGTGCGCTCATTGGTTGTCTTTCACTGTTGTGGTTGGCAGGAGAGCCAACACTGTGTTACAAGAGGAGGCCGAAAGGCACGCGTTTTAGCTCACGCAGGCTGGTGTGAGGTCTGGAACAGGACAAGGAAATTAGAATTTAGAAAAACGAACGTAGCTGGTGGAATACTTAACTTCAATCCATTAATGACGAACGTCGCTCTTGACAGTACATGATTCATAATATCAATAGTAACTGAATATGGCACCTTGCTGGGTCATAGCAAATGACGTAGCTGAAGGCTATGCTAACTATCGTGTCGGCAAATAAGAGCGTATTTTGTCAGTGAACCATCGCTAGCAAAGCCGGTTGTGCAACTGGGCGAGTGCTAGGAAGTCTCTCTAGACCTGCCGTGTGGCGGCGCTCGGTCTGCAATCACTGATAGTGGCGACACGCAGGTCCGACGTATACTACCGGACCGCGGCCGATTTAAAGGCTACCACCTAGCAAGTGTGGTGTCTGGCGGTGACACCACATTCCTCCCCCGCAAATCAGCGTACAGTTGTGGCATAAGGCTTCCGACCACTGTGGGGAGGACCCAATGTTGACATATGTGACGAGGTGGGAAGCCTAACAACAGGTGAGGCTGTGCCACCCACACCCTGCCATTCGGACCGTGGGGAGCTAGGAAACGCCTGAAAACCTGTGCCAGGGTGCACGACAACATGCGCTGTAGGCGCCCCTAGAGATACCGGAGGGGCCAAAGGGTCGACTCCATTGGGCCAGGGTGAAGAAGACATATGGAGTTTCATGTATGAGGACAACTGGTCATAGGAAGCGATCGGCAGCGTGTGACCCAGGGAGGCGTCTGGCGGTTGCAGCGACGCATCCACTGTCGGCGTCGCTGGTGGGAGAAGAGGCGGTGGCAGCGGTGGCGGCAGCGCGTCACCATGGGGCAAAATGGAAGGCAGCGTCGGTAACACCTGGGGCTGAGGCGAGCCAGTAGATGGGCTCCCAGGGCACTGACCGGATGGCACCGTCGCTGAAAGCAGACGGCGAGCGGCAGATCCCGTGCGACGACATAGGCGCAGCTGATTGAGATGCCGACACACCTCACCAGAGGCCCCCAAAACCAGATACATAGTGCTGCCGAGGCAGCGAAGAATGCGCCCTTCAAGCCAACACCATGAACCTCGATAGTAGACAACGTTGCCTGGAGCAAAAGCAGGTGTCTGCCGCTGCACCGGAACGTGATGCGGCGGATGGAGCAAAGACATCAAGGTTCGATGATGACGACCGTGGAGCAACTCAGCCGGCGAGCAACCATCTCGGGGCTGAGAGCAATACGAGGACAAAAAGAGCACTAACACATCATCCCGAGAATGCGACCCTTTCAACTTCAACATTTGTGACTTGAAAGTCATGACCAATCGTTCAGCGGCACCGTTTGACTGTGGCAAAAACGGCGCGGACGTCAGATGTTGAATATCATTGGCCTTGCAGAATGACTGAAATTCTGTGGACATGAATTGTGGGCCATTGTCAGAAACAGTAGTCTGTAGAAGACCTTAAATGCAAAAGATAGCGGATAATGCTTGGATGGTGGCAGATGACGTCGTGGATGACATCCGGACAACAAAAGGAAATTACTGAATGAATCTACCACAACCAACCATCGAGCATTCCAGAATGGACCAGCAAAATCGATGTGTAAGCATTGCCAAGGGGAAGTGGCTTTTGGCCATGCAAAGAATTTCCACGGTGGTGCTGATTGTTGCTCGGCACACACCATGCAAGAAGAGCACATATTCGTAATCGCAGCATCGATTCCGAACCAAGTACAGTGCTGACGAGCAAGTTGTTTCGTTCTCACTATACCGCAATGTCCTTGGTGGAGAAGCTGTAAGACAGAGGACTGTAACGACCCTGGACTGATCATTATCAGAACCCAACAGCAAAACACCACGTTGTACAAAAAGTCTCTCCTTGTGAGCAAAAAATCGGAGAACCAACGGGTCCCCGATCCGTGACTTTGACAAGGGCATTGCATAGCAACAAAACACAGAATGGGAGCAAGGACAGGGTCGGCAGCTGTGGCTGTAGCTACACAACGAAAATCAATCGGAAACAATTTGACCATGTCATCAGTTTCCGCATCAATGAACATGCAAGCAAGTTCGGAGGAATCCAATGCCCTATCCTCAGCAACAGGCAAGCAGGACAATGCATCGGCGTTTCTGTGCTTAGCAGTGGACCAATACAAGATATCGTAGCGGTACTGTGAGAGGAAAATAGACCAGCGAATGAATTTCTGTGCTGTACGTGGAGGTACAGGCTTGGTCGGATGAAAAAGCGATGTCAAAGGTTTGTGGTCTGTGATTATGGTAAAGTGACGACCATACAAGAAATCATGAAACTTTGTAACACCAGCTACGAGTGCCAATGCTTCTTTCTCGATCTGTGAATAATTTCTTTGTGCAGACGAGAGCAATTTGGACGCAAAGGCAATAGGGTGATCGTGTGATCCATCTTTGTGCGCAAGCACAGCACCGATCCCGAAATCAGATGCATCCACCATCAACAAAAGGGGCTTCCGGGGATTGAATGGCGTAAGGCAAATATTGGAAAGCAACGCCGATTTCAACTGGCGAAAGGCGCGTTCGCATTCCGTCGTCGAGACAAACGGAATACCTTTACGGCGTAAGCGATGAAGCTGAGCTGAAATGGAAGAGGCGTGTGGAACATATTTATGATAGTAGTTGATTTTTCCCAGCACACTCTGTAGCTGCTTCAAATTCTGCGGCGATGGCAACTCTTGAATGGCATTGAGGTGCGTTGGACTTGGATGTATGCCTTGGGCATTGAGTACATGTCCCAAGTATGGCAAGTCCCGAGCAAAAGAACACATATTTGTCCTTCCGCAAGCGAAGACCATTTTGTTGGAAGACCTGAAATAATGTTCTGAGATTGGCCAAATGTTCTTCTTCCGTCTTTCCAGAGGTCACAATATCATCCAGATAATTTGCTGCAGTAGGGACTGATGCACAAACAGTTGGTAGATATTGCTGAAACAATGCAGGGGCGAATGCACACCCAAATGGCAGTCGTTTGAATTGATACAACCCAAGATGCGTGTTAATCACCAAAACACGCTGGGATTATTTGTCCACCAGTATTTTCAAGTAGGCGTCTGCGAGGTCTAACTTCAAAAAATATTTACCTGGGCGCAGTTTGTCAAAAAGATCTTCCAGGCGGGGTAAAGGAAAAGTTGCAATAACTAGTTGTGGATTCACTGTTGCCTTGAATTCCACACACAGTCTCAACATTCCAGAAGGTTTTGGCAAAATTACTAAGGGTGATGCCCAGAGAGAAGCCTGCACAAGTTCAATTACACCTTGTGCTTCCAAATCGTGTAATGTTTTTGCAACCTCATCACGCTATTACCTGGGGAACATTGCGTGCTCTGAAAAATTTCGGTTCCACGTTTACTTTCAGTTCCCAATGTGCTTTATAGTGCAACCGAGGCCCAGTGCAAAAATGTCTGCAAATTCTTCACATAGACAAGAAACACTTTCTGAAGGCACCGTCTGGTTCACTGATAGGACTTGATTTACTATAGACAAGTTAAACAACTGAAATAAATTGAAACCAAACAAGTTCACTGCAGAAGAAGAATGAAGGACGTAAAATGACACAAGTTTTGTTTGTCCTTTGTATGTTGCAAGAAGGCTGCACTGTCCTAACACAGGGATCTCTTGCCCTGAATAGCTAGTTAACTTAACATTTGCGGCATGCAACGGAGGTGTGCCCAGCAGTTTGTGTCTTGATTGATCTGTGAAACTGCAGCCCCAGTATCGAGCTGGAATGGTATCACTTTGCCATTAATGTCCAAGTCCACAAGAAGTTTGTTGTCCTGCTGACGACAAGAGTGACTGTCTCGTGCAACGTGAACATACACCGGTACATAATCACTTGCGACTTGACGGGAGTTCCGGCGATGTTGACGCACACTATTTTTGGGACAAACACGCATTTTAGCTCATGCAGGCCGGCGTGAGGTCTGGAACAGGACAAGGAAATTAGAATGTAGAAAAACGGACGTAGCTGGTGGAATACTTAACTTCAATCCATTAATGACGAACGTCGCTCTTGATGGTACATGATTCATAATATCAATAGTAACTGAATATGGTGCCTTGCTAGGTCATAGCAAATGATGTAGCTGAAGGCTATGCTAACTATCGTGTCGGCAAATGAGAGCGTATTTTGTCAGTGAACCATCGCTAGCAAAGTCAGCTGTGCAACTGAGCGAGTGCTAGGAAGTCTCTCTATACCTGCCGTGTGGTCTGCAATCCCTGATAGTGGTGACACGTGGGTCCGACGTATACTGCTGGACTGGGGCCGATTTAAAGGCTACCACCTAGCAAGTGTGGTGTCTGATGGTGACCCCACATTCACCTCACTTATTTACTGTAATATCATGTGTCTTTGCATGGTTGAGAATAGAAAAAAAAATTAGTATTTACTTCCTTTGTTTAAAAATAAAACACCACAGTCTTAACAAGTAGTAAATACTGTATAGGAAAATAAATTTCCTGCATTGGAAGACCTAAGAAACAAAACTGACAAAATCAGGAAACTCAGAGACAAACAAACCAGACTGCAAATGAAAATCAACATACAGATAATAGGAAGGGTGATCTCCGACGAAGAAAGAAGGATGAGACCTAAGAGAATAAAGAAGTATTGGGCGGCACAGGAAACTGAAAAATTTTCAGTATAAAGTTGGCTAGAGTGGTCCAATAAATGTCATAAAATGTAAATAAATAATAAAATAAACTTCCCAGTTTTTCCACCAATCACAGGCTGCTTTTCTGATCATGATGCTTGCCCCACCGTGTCTTTGTTTTTGCTTCATATATGACTTGAAGGTGTCCAATTTTGTGTCCTTCAATAGTATTGCACAATATTTTATAACTATGAGGAAAACATATTACATCCAAAAATAGCAGAACATTACATTACCTCCAATAGGACCATACCCAGTAATGCACAATAATATCCAAACCAACTTTTAGATTGAGGCCAGCTTTACTTTGATAAATATCTATGTGAAAATAGATCATCAATGAATTTAGGGCCAAAACACTGATATTTGTATTCTGTTCTGGATTTTCCATCTCAGGAGTTGTATCAAACAAAGAATATATTTTTACCACAACTGCATAGGACAAAATTAATACATACAAACAAGGGGCATTGGGATCCACTTTCATCATCAGCTTTCATTATCATTGTACACACCAGACAGAACAAGGGTAGAAAAAAGCAGAAAACACCATAAGAGAGAGGGAAGATAGTTATTATAGCAAACTTCTTGAAATAGCATTGGTGTATGATTTAAAAAATTAACTGTCATGAAGCTCTTTAGTAAATTGAATCACATACAATTTAAGAGTGGTCAGGTGGCATGTGTGTTATGGCAACAATTTCTGATTACAGGTTTTGCATATAATAAGCCAAGTGATATAATTCATATCAGTCAATGATGTTTTTTATAATGACATTTATTTGATCTGACTGCTGCACATGTAGCACACATTTTCTTACAGGAAGGATAATTTGCATGGGGCATGTCACATAATCAGTAAAGCACACTTCTCTACACAAGTGAGTACTAATTTAGCTTACAAAGTGAGAATAGACGTGGTCTGATTTGGTGAGAATGTGGAGTATGTTATCACTCATCAAATATCAGTTAAAGAGCCTCCCATACACAATTCAGCATCTCTGTGACAGGTGGTATAAATTTAGCTGGACGCACATACCTTCTTAAATATCTTAATCAGAAACAATTTAACACACAGTTGACTAACAAATTGCCATCTGGATTGCTATAGAGCAATGTTTCTTATTATTTTCGATAAGTGGGACTTTTTCAACGTCCACTTTTATTGTCCAACTCCTGGATTGTTTCTATAGTATGTTTTAATGCAACATTCTTCAAAATGATTATTTGCAAAAAACCGGCAGTTATTTCAAATAATATTTATTTCAAAGTAATTTAAAAATTAACACAAAAGTTCCTACAGTAATATAAATTTTCAATGACATTTTGAAACATAACTTTTAAATCTAAATTGTAGTGAGATGGGTGGTTCCAGTTCATATTTTCACAGATCTGATTCACTTTAAGCTTATGAATTGAAGTTGAATCATCATGGCAGGTTCAACATCAAGTCTATTGCAGTACTTATTTTTGTAAAAACAGTAGCTGATTATACAATTAAAGTATCTACAACCAGATGTTACAGCTTATATCAAATCTTCCTGGATGTAAGGTCATGATCCATGAAACTTTTTCGTTCCTACCATTATGTCCAGACTTGCACTTCTGAGAATGTCCAGTGCAGCTCCAAGTGAAAAAGTTTCATGGATCACGACTACACAACCTGGAACATTTAAAGACAGCTATAAGCTGAGAACCCTTTTTTTTTATACATATCTTGATGCAAATGGTAGAAGTACTAATACAAACTTATGTCACAAGAACATTCATCCTTTAAACTCTACCAGAGTACCATTGGTGACATTAATTTAAGTTTTTTTCTTCTAACCATGACTCAGATGCCATTTCAGTAAAAGTTTAGTATTCTCCTATTGATGTGGGCAAAGATCTTTCATTGATAATAAACACTTTGGGTCATCATTTTGAAGCAGCTTTTCTATCCTGCAACAAAATATAAAAAATGATTTCAAGACAAAAAGTACAGTAGCTTCTACATTTCAAAGCCAAATAAAGCTTGAATGGAGGAAGGCCATCAATACTAAAGGGATTCAACGAGGGAGAAATCCAAACAAGATCACTGTCGACTGTTTAGCCTTCGAAGATGACGTGGCATTGATTACAGATTCACTAGACAATGCCCAAGAACAAATAAGAGAACTACAAAAACAAGCAGCCAAAGTAGGACTACAAATATCCTATGAAAAAACAAAGTTTATGACAAACATCTGTGATGCTCCTCAAAATATTGCAGTTGACAACAACACAATACAGATTCCTTTAAATACCTAGGAGAGTGGATTACATACAATGCCAAAGAAAAGATAGCTATAGAAACTAGAGTGCACAAAATGGAAAGAGTGTTTCATATGACCAAAAACGTTTATAATAAAAAATCCTTGTCCTGGAATATGAAATTAAGACACTACCAAACAGTGGCCAGACCTGAAGCTCTCTATCCGGCAGAAACACTTAAATTAACAAGAAATGGAGATCTTGAGAAACTAGAGAAGGTCGAAAGAAGAATTTTAAGGAAAATACTGGGAGCTAAAAGAAACGATAATGCTGAATACAGGTTAAGACCAAACAGAGAGCTATATCTGAAAATGGAGAAACTAACTGATGTAATGAGGAAGAGGAGACTACAGTTTTTTGGACATATATTCAGAATGGAAAACAATAGACTAACCAAACGGATATTCACATTACTCAATAGCTACAAATCCAAGCCAGCATGGTTCATAGAGACTGAAAAGGACATTGAAAATGCTGGAGTTACAATAGACACAATAGAAAACAGAACACATTTCAGAAAGGCAGTTCAAAAAGCAGAATTTCAGGAGAGAAAGAAAATAACTAGACGAAAGTGGACTCAAGAAGAAAGGGAACAACACTCTAAAAGGATGAAGGAAATTTGGAAACTGAGGAAATCTAATACAATGAAGAGTAGCCAAAGTTGATTCATCGTACCCTCCAAATGGGTTATTCGAAAGAAGAAGAAGAAGAAGAAGAAGAAGAAGAAGAAGAAGAAGAAGAAGAAGAATGGTTAATTGTGTTGATAATGTCATTAATACCAGAACATAAGACTTAAAGTATTGATACTGTTTTTTTGAAACCGCAATAAAGTCCAAATTCAAAACGAGGATGTGAGTTAACGAGCATTTCAGTTTCATTTAAGTATATGGCTGAAAGAGTCAGGCGTAACCATCAGGAATTGTGAAACAAACCCCGTTGTCCAGAACCGCGTACCACAAAGAGTACAGATTCACTACAAGATGGGGAAACTCAGAGGCATTTGTTGTCTATTGAGGCCTAAGCACAGTAGTATGCAAGTGAGACAGACAAGAACCTATGTCACAGGGAAACCGAGTAGAAGCCGTTTGTGGCCAAGGAGACGCAGCAGTGTTAAATATGGCAGACTTAAGATCGGCCATAAAGGGAAACACTTATGTAAACTATTTAATTCTGTAGTAATTCAAGGAATGAAGCCACAGTAATTTTAATCTGGCATCCTTCATAAATTTTCATGGTGATCTCAATAAAACTTGAATATTGATCATATCTATAATAGTTTAGGATTTACTGTTAAAGTGGAATTCACAAGTTTTGTAACAAAGACCTGAATCCTAAGACCTGAATGCTAAAATCTGAATGCTTTAGTCGATCTTAATGATCAACATTTCATATTGAGGGGTATCATTAAAATGACAAATGTTGTAAATATCAACTCTGTAACTTTATTGTTTAAAAGATATAGTAGATTTAAATTATCAGTATTTTCAGTTAAGCATCAGATCATCATTTCCTCCACACAACACATACTGAACGATGACAACATGACATCTTATTGAATCGTTAGGTAATAGAATATTTGTTGTAAAGTTTAGTGCATAATAGTTAGTTTTGTTGTTTATTTATTTATAAGAAATCACATTGTTGCAAAGCTACTGGCCATGGCATTCAAACCTAAGAAGGAAATTGTATTGGTTTTATGTGAAAGAATTTAATGTTTATTATGTAATGGATATTATTGTCACTTTATTTAGAAAGTGAAAGTGGTGGTAAAGTTTTGATTATTTAAATATGTTAAAATGTAAAATAATGTAGAATAAGCTGTAGCCAATCAGATGCACGGCTTTAGGGAAGGGAATTGCCACAGTCAGTTGAGCAAGGATTTCAGCACCCAGAAAAACATGGCCAGAGAGGAACAGTTCAGCTGGAGACACCAAAGGGTACAGTTCGGATTGAGACACAAAAGCAGACAGTCGGTCTTTAGGCAACTAGGAAGTGAAATGACTTAGAATAATTCATGTTGTGTGGTATTGTGGGGCTTAGTCTCTGAGCAGTAAGCAGCTGCATGCTTGGTGTGAACTCTAGCTTTATGCTTAGATACTTGTATTTCACGATGAGATTGTGAATAATCGAACTGTGTCAAATGGATATGCACTCGAGTGCAACAATAACTCTAAATACAACCACTTTCGCTATTAGTTTGCTTTCTGAATAAACATTATTCTAACCAAATTGCAACTGCATGGCCTACATCATTTATGGGTCATTAATTTAGTTTCCAATATTATTATTACTATTATTATATGTTATATTAACTTTGTATTTCACAAACTCTGCCATCAGCCAGACAATTTAACCAAAAGGTCACAAGTGTCTATTTAGGGCATGTAATGCAACATGTGTGGTTCAACTCCTAGATGAGTTTGAGCCAAGACATTTCAACGAAAGAGAACTGCATGTGAGCCCGAACATCTTTGGGATGTTAGCTTGCAAGGGTCATTAGTGAAGTACGATGCTTAGCACTGAAACTGTAATTCTTAGGGACTCAGACATACAGACCAAACAGAACTGCCTCTTGGATGGAGAGTGCTGCTATTTATGTAGATATTGAATATCCCAGAATGTACAGACATTAAAAACATAATGAATACCAAGAAGCTTCTAGAAATGACAAATATTAAAAAACAAATATTTGCTGGTGATTTTGTTTGAACTGGTGAGCCACACCACACCAACCAATGACACTGACCCTACACAACACTGTATGCTGCACAGGTCATGGCATTATTCCCTCTCCCAGAAAAACACTGCCCCACTAATTCAGAAATTCTCATTCAAGCTGAATACAGCAATGATAGATCTAGGTCTTGTCAGTGGTCCTCTTTGTGGCAGTATAGTAGGATCCTTTTGTTCGGCTCATGTTGTCACATCCTCTTCACGATGATGAGCATCAGAGGTGCCTCCTCTGCTGCCCCCCACCTGTCCCACCCCCATCAAAGCTTTGTGATTATTGAGTGGGCCTACAGTTTTCGTGATAAAGTTGCCCCCACTGTCAATCTGTACCTCATTTGGATGCCATGGATAATGTGTCTGCGTTTTTGTCTTTTGGGTGTCGAGTCATAATCCTTGACTTTGTAGGTGACATTTGATAAGTGGCAAAGCACATTCTAGTAATTTTTTCAATAGTCCTGCTTCCCACACAAGTGTAAAAATTCATACAAAGTAGCCTAGACAGTATCTCACTAGTTGGTGCTTGGCATTATAGAGGTCTTGGTCCTTCTCCTGGGCATGCAGGGACCATATGTGAGCCAGCTGTCTTATTTATTCAGTCCTGATGATTACATGTTTCACATGATCATCAAAAGTATTGTCCAGTCAAAATGGGAACTGTGTGTCTATTGTTGCCTCAGCCAAGCAACCTTGAAGAAGAAAGAACTGTGTGAAGCCTGTAATGTCTTGTTCAGTATGTTATATGCAATTGTGACAATGAACAGTATTGTATACCAGTATCTGTTTGACATCAAAGTACACTGGAGAGCACATCTGCCAATGACTTGTTACAGCATCTGTGAGGCCTCTCGTCTGTGGATTGTGGGCAGTTGTTATCTTTTGAGTGATGTCGCAATGTGAAATAACTTCCAACAGTTACTTTTCCACAAATCATTGTTAGGGTGCTCCATGCTTCAAAGAGATGTCTTTTCCAAAGAACCTTGCAAGTTCTGGAGCTTTGACTGTCAACACAGCTTTATTGACAGCATAGTGGCTGAGGTAGCCAGTACAGTCTATTATCAATGGATTCCCATTTGTCGACTTCAGAAACATTACTGAGTGGTCAGTTTCAATCTAGTGCTGCTGGTGGATTTGCTGTCATTTGTCCCAGAGGTAACTGCAGCATTTACTGTGTTGCTAGCTTTCCTTACAGTGACTCACATGATGTCTAATGACCCAGTGGAAACCTTGTCTTTGATTCTTCCTACTGATTTTGTCTAGAGTAACCCAATGTTGGATCATAATAGAAATACATCAAGGCAGCTGATCATAGTATATTGGTATTTGAATACTGGCACTGTAAGGAGATGCGAATAATGTGTATTATTTCGAGGCATGTTCCTGGCGGATACTTTCACCAGCAACAATTCAGGCATCTAAGTTTGCCCGCCACAGTATCTCCCTACAATTACCACTGAAACAGTCTAAATACATTAACATATTAACTCTGTGGTGTCACCACCAGACACCACACTTGCTAGGTGGTAGCCTTTAAATCAGCCGCAGTCCGTTAGTATACGTCGGACCCGCGTGTCACCACTATCAGTGATTGCACACCGAGCGCCGCCACACGGCAGGTCTAGAGAGACTTCCTAGCACTTGCCCCAGTTGTACAGCCGACTTTGCTAGCGATGGTTCACTGACTTCTACGCTCTCATTTGCCGAGACGATAGTTAGCATAGCCTTCAGTTAAGTTATTTGCTACATCCTAGCAAGGCACCAGTATCCGTACTATTGATATTGTGAATCATGTACCATAAAGAGCAACGTTCTCCATTAATGGATTAAAGTTAAGTAGTCCACCAGCTATGTCTATTTTTCTCAAGTCTAATTCCCTTGCCATGTTCCAGACCTCACGCCAGCCTGCGTGATCTAAAACGCGTGCATTTCAGCCTCCTTTAGTTATATGGGTTGGCTCTCCTGCCAACCACAACAAACTCTTCTTTGAACAGAGTGATGTTTGCCTCTTCTTTTTTGAAGAAAGAGAAGTGCCATCCATTGCCATGATCAAGAAAGCAATATAATGCAATCATAGATGTTTCTGCCATTATAACCAAATATGGCAGGGTGTGGAGCATCCAGGTATCACTTTCAGGATGAATAATTTAGAGATGAAAGAAACTGGCTCCATTTTCAGAAGATATACTGTAAAAAACTTTTACACAATTACACATAGATCTCTGAAACACATACAACATATTTACCCAGCATCACGAACGGGAAGAGACAGATAGTTGAAGAGTGAAAAATTTGATATCGGCTTAAGGAAACATGAGAATACAGATATATGTTTGTCTTTCTTTATGTACATATCTATTTTTGGCACAGGCATGTTTATACTGCATCTTTGCCTCACACCCTCCAGTGTTTCAATACTTATTAAATGACATATGGTTCATGGCAAAACCAAAATAATATGTCAGAACTGCCTCCCTACTGCATACTGGTATTGTCCATGATTACTGGACAACAGTATACAGAAGTGGTGCATTTTATAAACATTGTTACTGTTGTGTTCCTCAGTCCAGAGACTGGTTTGATGCTATTCTGTCCAGTGCCAGCTTCTTCATCTCTAAGTACCTGCTGCAACCGGCGGCCTTCTGAATCTGCTTAGTGTATTCATCACTTGGTCTCCCTCTATGAATTTTAACCTCCATGCTGCCCATGGTGATCCCTTGATGCCTTAGAACATGTCCTACCAACCGATCCCTTCTTCTAGTCAAGTTGTGTCACAAATTCCTCTTCTCCCCAATTCTGTTCAATACTTCCTCATTAGTTATGTGATCTACCCATCTAATCTTCAGCATTCTTATGTAGCACCACATTTTGAAAGTTTCTTTTCTCTTCTTGTCTAAACTATTTATTGTCTGTGCTTCACTTCCCTACATGGCTACACCCCATACAAATACTTTCAGAAAAAGACTTCCTGACACTTAAATCTATACTCAATGTTAACAAATTTCTCTTCTTTAGAAACGCTTCCCTTGCCAAAGCTAGTCTACATTTTATATCCTCTCGACTTTAACCAGCATCAGTTATTTTGTTCCTGAAATAGCAAAACTCATCTACTGCTTTAAGTGTCTCACTTTCTAATCTAATTCCCTCAGCATCACCTGATTTAATTCAACTACATTCCATCATCCTCATTTTGCTCTTGTTGATATTCATCTTATATCCTCGTTTCAAGACACTGCCATTCCATTCAACTGCTCTTCCAGGTCCTTTGGTGTCTCTAATAGAATTACAATGTCATCGGCAATCCTCAAAGTTTTAATTTCTTCTTCCTGTATTTTAATTGCTATTCCAAATTTTTCTTTTGTTTCCATTAGTGTTTTACAAACATACATAACATGAAGTAATCAAATTTCATCTGTAAGTACAACTTAAACTATTTTTTGGCCTGGTTGGCCTTCAAATCCCTTTATTTGTGTAAAGATTTTATCTTATTTATCTCCTGCATGTGTCTGTTTTATTTATATTACAATTAATTTACATGAAATTTACAAAACTTCTGAAGTTCAGTTTATGAGAGATCATGACTCAACTAAGGGCAAGTTTGAATTAAAGTCTTTTGCTCCATTATTGAGGCTTAACTGCTACCCATAGTCTGTGGGGTCACATCTCTACACATTAATCGGTGTTAGTTGTACGCTTGCCTTGTGGTACCATCGGTGGAACTGTGGAGAACAGTTCAGCGTCATGTCTACAACTTTGTAGACCACAAATGAATGCATGTTATTATAGGGTCCAGGATAAGTGCAAGTTGATGTGTGTCTGTTTAAAATGTTCAATGCTGTGACAGAGAAGCCATAAAGTTCCTTCCGTGATTATATAGACCACATTGTCCATCAATATTTCAGTGTCCAAAGGCCATCCTGAATCATCATCATGAGCTTACCATATTCCAGATAAGTCCATAAATTACTCCTTTCATTTCTTCTTAGTAGTGAAGTTCAGCATCCAACAACACTGCAAAGGGAACTTAGAATGTTCTCACCATTGCAGGCACACGCAAGTTTGATCATGCTTCACATGGGTGTATATTCCTAATTCAGTACATGCTAAATATGTGATATGTGGACAGTTCTCCTTGAAGTCCCTTTTCATTTCACATATGTTAAACACCCTATTCATATACAGTTTTCCGTACACGTCTTTGTACAAGTGTGTGAAATTTTACATGACTTACTTAAAGAAATTAAAACATGACATAAATTTGTTCTTTATACCACACATAAATGTTATTTTAATATTAGCTGAGAAGTAAGGTCTAATACATTTCACTTATGTAGAAGTTTATACATGAATTTGTCACATCATTTTCAATGTGTGCATAACAATATTAAATAGAAGTGAATAACATTTAAGAAATTGTTTTCACCTTCAAAATTCATAGGGCAACATTTCAGTGACAAGTTGTTTCATATTATTTCTCATAATTAATGAATCATATATGTTTACAACTTAAATGATGAGCTAGTAATTTCTTTAACTTTTAAACTAATGATGTAATCCTTGTTTGCATGAATAATTTGCAAAAAATGTTACATGTCAGGAATGAAAAACCAGTATACCTATATGCAATCTGATGATTTGCACGAACTCATCATCTCATTTAACTCAAGTGTTTGTACTCTCATACTGCTAACAAAAGAAATGGAGAACTTCACGTTCATATTTCCAACACAAGCCAGCATAACTACACTTTGCCACCTCTCTTTCAATTTTATAAGGAGGTGGTCTACTAACAAACAGAGAGTTATGATAAGGAATGGAAAGAAACATTTATCATCTCCTGCTAAAATCCATCATTTCCACATCACATAATAATTGAGCAAATTCTGAGTGAATGCTTCTTTGTGCTTTGTGGCAAACTCTTTATTCATTGTTTGCAGTATTATAAATAAAATTCTAACATCATTGTGTCATAAAAGTTTATAAATGTCATTTGCCTAAAAGTATCTGTAACGATTGTACTTCAGGGTACTTAATTTATACTTTTCACTTTGGGATACAGCAACTATGGACTATAATATATGTAAATACTTTGCTACAAAGATTGTGTCAAAACTAATGGTCAAGGAAGGACAGTCAGGTAAGCCATTATCATGTATAATAGTGTCTTGAACACAGCGTTCATATGTGACTTGCATTCTTCAATGTACGGTCTGACCCCCTTTTTTATCCTTTGCAGTAAAGGACCTTGACTTCATTTCACAACATTTTACATACTATAACTTCTTTATATTCACATATAACATTCACCCTATCACATTCACACAGATATTTCAGATATTTATACACACATCAAAAAAGTTTTGTATCACTCCTGTTCCCAGAACTCCTGGAGACAGACATTGACTGTGGATATTGTATCACAGACCCCTTTCTTTGACTGTTCAGAGTTGTCACTAAACCTGCCCAAAGGTGTAAACAACTTTGCCTGAGCAGCACCTATTAGACAGGGACAGTCCAACACCCAGTCAGTTCCAGTCATTTCACCAGGAAGAAGGTACATGGATTGTGTTGTCTGTAGTTCAACCATGCCTAGACAGTCAATACCGTGGTTCGATCATGTCCACATTGTTACTTTGTGCCAGGAAGGGCTCTCAACAAGAGAACTGTCCTGGCATCTTGGAGTGAACCAAAGTGATGTTGTTTGGACATGGAGGAGATGCAGAGAGACAGGAAGAGTCGATGACCTGCTTCACTCAGGCCACCCAAGGGCTACTACTGCAGTGGATGACCGCTACCTACAGATTATTGCTCAGAGAAACCACCATGTTGAATAATGCTTTCCTTGCAGCCACAGGATGTCGGGTTATGACTCAAACTGAGTGCAATAGGCAGCATGATGCGCAACTTCACTCCTGACGTCCATGGCGAGGCCCATCTTTGTAACCACGACATCATGCAGCATGGTACAGATGGACCCAATAACATGCCGAATGGACTGCTCAGGATTGGCATCATGTTCTCTTCACCAATAAGTATTGGATATGCCTTCAACCAGACAATTGTTGGAGATGTGTTTGAAGGCAACCTGGTCAGGATGAACACCTTAGACACATTGTCCAGAGAGGGCAGCAAGGTGGAGGTTCCCTGATGTTTTGGGGTAGCAATATGTGGGGCAGACGTACCCCGCTTGTGGTCATTGAAGGCGCCGTAATGGCTATATGGTACATGAATGCTTTTCACCAACAGATAGTGCAACCATATCGGCAGCATATTGGCAAGGCATTCGTCTACATGGAAGACAATTCATGCCCCAATCATGCACATCTTGTTAATGACTTCCTTCAGGAAACAACTTGAAATGGGCTGTTTATGGATGATGTGACCCACCACCACTCTGAAGAATCTACACCAAATTGTCATTGAGGAGTGGGACAATCTGGACCAATAGTGCCTTGATGAACTTGTGGACAGTATGCCATGATGAATACAGGCATGCATCAGTGCAAGAGGACGTGCTACTGGGTATCAGAGGTACCGGTGTGTACAGCAATCTGGACCACCATCTCTGAAGCTATCACTGTATGATGGTACAATATGCAATGTGTCGTTTTCATGAGCAATAAAAAGGGAGGAAATTATGTTTATGTTGATCTCTATTCCAATCAATTTTCTGTACAGGTCCCAGAACCAAGGTGAAGCAAAACTTTTTTTTGGTGTGTGCGTGTGTGTGTGAGGGAGGGGGGGGGGGGGAGGGGGAGGGGGAGAGAGAGAGAGAGAGAGAGAGAGAGAGAGAGAGAGAGAGAGAGAGAGAGAGAGAGAGAGAGAGAGAGAGAGAGAGAGAGAGAGAGAGAGGAGGGGGGAGGGGGAGTCTTTACCCACTCATGTAGTTTATTCATAGCGTGAGCATAACCCTAAAATTATTCATTCTTCCATGGTACATCATGGAATCTATAGTTTTCCTATACTGTAGTGCTTAATTTATTTTGTATATAGCCATAATATAGATTTTTGTGTATACATTGTAAATAGTAACCTAATGTGTAGACATTTTCCCTTAGTTAGTTAATTTTCTTTCCTTCCAAATAAATATTCCTTATCTTGGTTCTTTTTTATTATATTAATTTTATTTTAATAGCGTAGACCTCAGTAATTATTTTAGCACTCAATTTATACTCACAGTTATTTGGCTACATTCTATTTGGTATACAAATACCCATGTCAGCTGAGCATCTGGCACATTAAGCAGCTTGTTGAGCTTGTTTTGCTCTTGTGCATGTGCCATGATCAATGTCCTGCAATGCAAATTTCTACTGTGTTTGCATGTTGTCTCTTGTCACATTGCTACATCATTTATTTCTCCCCACCATATTTATCTGCTTGTGGTTTGTAGGGGTTTGTATTTTAGTAGTGAATTCACATAATGGTGAATAAATTCAGATTATTGCTTATAATTTATTGCACCACATCCTTTGCTTAGTGTACAAAATCTTAAATAACTAACTATTTCTGTTTACACACATATAAATAACAAGAAAAATAAGTGATCATCTTTCATAATTTATAGAGAAATATTTTCACTATACAGAAGCACAATAACTTCATTAGCTGATTTAGCCTTCTGTCAAACCCTTTTAGCATACAAACTGCTTAAGATCTTGTCCGGATAAAGGCCTTTGTCCTTTCCATTAATAGCATAAGCTAGTCGATATGATCCTGGATGAGGGACTTGTGTAATTACAAATGGGCCAGTGTATAAGAGTTGCCATTTGCAGTTGAGTTTTCCATGTCTGGTGGACTCTGAGTGCATTCACAACAAAACTTCTTGTCCAATATGGAATTGTACTGCACTCCTAATCTTTTGTCATAAGACTTTTTTTCCTTTGCTTGGTCTGTTTTCCTAGATTAATCAAGGCTTGACCTATATTTTTAATCCACATCACATAGCTCCCTTGGGTTAAAGTACCAGTGGTTTTACGCACTCATCCATTTCTCGTTTCTTAACCATTAATTCAGTTGGTGTAAATCCTGTTGAAGCATATGGCAAGTTATTAATAATTTGTTGAAATGGCGAGATGAATTCATCCCACTGTGTATGTTTGTATGGTGTGTAACAGTGTATACATCTATTAATTTTTTTTAAAACCCCTTCCTATGGGGCTTGCCTTGGGATGGAATCATGATACCAGTACGTTTCATTTTAATTATGGTTGTGAATTCCTTCCATTTGTTACCTGTGAAGTATGATGCATTATCAGTTAACAGTATCTGTAGCTTCCCTATTCTCAGGAGATATTTTCTGTAATTCTTCTAATAATAGAACTGGCAGTCATTGATCTCACTGCATACAACTTAACATACTTGGAAAAAACATCACATAATGCAATTACATACTTAACACTCCTTTTCCTTTTGGATAAGGACCAGCAGTGTCCAATGATATTAATTCTAAGGGGTTTGTGGGAACTATTGGATGAAGTTCAATTAATTTTGATTTGTTGGAGTGTTTGGTCTTCTGACAAGTAATACATTTTCGAATTACTTGAAGAATCCAGCACCACATGCTGGGGAAGTAGTAATGCATGTTTATTGGTGCATTTAGAAACACCATAATGATCCCATTTATTGTGAGTGTAAAGAATGGATTTATCTGCAAACTTTTCAGGTAAAAATACATGCCACCATTCTTGATTATGTGTACATTGGTGAAACAGTACTCCTTCACAAATAACATAAAAATTTTGTAGTAAGTTATTGTCATTGTCTTCTTCTCATAGTTAGAGTTTTATCTTTTTCCAGCATGGATCTCCTTGCAATTGCCCCAGGCTATTGCACATTTTTACATAATAAGGTTGGTGTGTTTTGTCATTGTGTAAGTAGAATGCAGATTTCAGAATTCTGTTGGATGACTTCTATGTGATTTCTAAAAAAGAGATAGAGGGGCTGGCCAGTACTTACCGCAGCTCAGTACAGCCAATAGAAACACAAAAAACAACCGAAAATTTAAGTTCCTAGCTTTCGGAATAAATGTTCCTTCATCAGGGAGGAGAGAGGGGAAAGAAAGGGAAGAAGGGAAAGTGGATTTAGTTACTCACAACCCAGGTTATGAAGCAACAGGGAAAGGAAAACAGGGAAGGTCGCAAGGATGGAGGCATGGTTGTCAGAGGGAAGCCAAAGATATTCAACTGTAGGTCCTGTGCCAGCTTCAAACCAAAGAGGATGCATACAGAAGTAAAGAGGTGTATAGTATAAAGTTGTAGGATGAAAAGATGCATGAATGGTTAAAGAGGAAAGGGAAAGAGGAGAAGACTGAAAAGTAAATGGGAGTGAGGTTGTTTAACGTAGGTTCAGTCCAGGGGGATGGCGGGATGAAAGGATGTGCTGGAGTGCAAGTTCCCATCTCTGCAGTTCAGAGGGACTGGTGTTGGGTGGGAGAAGCCAAATGGCACATACGGTGCAGCAGGTGCCTACGTCCCTAGAATTATGCTGGAGGGCATGCTCCGCTACTGGGTATTGGACATCTCCTAGGCGGACAGTTTGTCTGTGTCCGTTCATGCGCTCATACAGTTTAGTTGTTGTCATACCAATGTAAAAGGCTGTGCAGTGCAGGCATGTCAGCTGATAAATGACATGTGTAGTCTCACACGTGGCCCTGCCTTGGATTGTGTATGTTTTCCCAGTAGCGGGGCTGGAGTAGGTGGTTGTGGAGGGATGTATGGGGCAGGTTTTGCAGCAGGGTCGGTTACAGGGGTAGGAACCGCTGGGTAGAGAAGGTAGTCTGGGAATATTGTAGGGTTTAACAAGGATGTTACAGAGGTTAGGGGGACGACGAAAGGCAACTCTGGGTGGTGTGGGGAGTATTTTGTCAAGTGATGATCTCATTTCAGGGGTTGACTTGAGAAAGTCATATCCCTGGCGGAGTAATTTATTGATGTATTCGAGGCCAGGATAATATTGGGTGACAAGGGGGATGCTTCTGTGTGGTCTGAGGGTAGGAATATTGTTGTTGGACGGGGAGGAATGTATTGCTCAGGAGATCTGTTTGTGGACAAGGTCTGCAGGATAGTTGCGCGAGAGGAAAGCACTGGTCAGGTTATTGGTGTAATTGTTGAGGGATTCGTCACTGGAGCAGATACGTTTGCCACAAATACCTAGGCTGTAGGGAAGGGAGCGTTTGATGTGGAATGGATGGCAGCTATCAAAGTGAAGGTACTGTTGTTTGTTGGTGGGTTTGATATGGACAGAGGTGTGGATGTAAGCTTCAACAAGATGAAGGTCAACATCCAGGAAGGTGGCTTTGGTTTTGGAGAAGGACCAGGTGAAATTCAGATTCGAAAAGGAGTTGAGGTTATGGAGGAAATTAAGGAGTGTTTCTTCACCATGAGTCCAGACCACAAAGATGTCATCTATAAACCTATACCAGGCCAGGGGAAGCAACTGTTGGGTCTTCAGGAAAGCCTCCTCCATGCGGCCCATGAAGAGGTTGGCATAGGACGGAGCCATCCTGGTTCCCATGGCAGTTCCCCTGATTTGTTTGTAGGTCTGGCCTTCAAAAGTGAAGTAATTATGGGTGAGGATGAAGTTGGTAAGTGTGATAAGGAACGAGGTTTTTGGAAGATCTTTGGGTGGGCGTTGGGAGAGGTAGTGCTCAAGGGCAGAGAGACCATGGGTGTGTGGGATGTTTGTGTAAAGGGATGTAGCATCTATGGTGACAAGAAAGGTTTCAGGTGGGAGAGGAGTGGGAATGAATTTGAGGCGTTCTAGGAAGTGGTTTGTGTCCTTGATGAAGGATGGGAGTCTGCGGGTGATAGGTTGGAGGTGTTGGTCTACCAGAGCTGAGATACGTTCTGTTGGGGCTTTGAAGCCTGCTACAATGGGACGGCCGGGATGGTTCTCTTTGTGGATTTTGGGTAATGGGTAGAAGGTAGGGGTACGTGGCTCAGGTGGAGTGAGTAAGTCTTGGAAGCCATTGTGAGGCCTTGTGAGGGACCTTGGATTTTTAGGATTTTCTGCAGCTCAGTCTGGATGGAGGGAATGGGATCCTGGGTAACAGCTTTGTGGGTTGAGGTGTCGGCGAGTTGACGCAGTCCTTCTGCCACATACTCCACACGGTCAAGTACCACAGTTGTGGAGCCTTTAGCTGCCAGAAGGATTACAATAGAGCGGTCTGTTTTCAGCTGCTTAATGGCACGGTATTCAGCTGGGGTGATGTTGGGGCTTGTCGGGATGTTCTTCAAGAAGGACTGGGAGGCAACACTGGATGTGAGGAATTCCTGAAATGTCTGCAAGGGATGGTTTTGGGGGAGGGGAGGAGGATCCCTTTGAGAAGCCGGTCGGAACTGTTCTAGACAAGGTTCAACACTGGGTCTAGTATTTGGGGGCTGTGTTTGGGTAGTGAAGTGATATTTCCAGTTGAGGTTCCGGGTGAATGAGAGGAGATCTTTAACCAGGGCAGTGTGGTTGAATTTAGGTGTGGGGCTAAAGGTTAAGCCTTTTGATAGAACAGATGTCTCTGGAGGAGAGAGGGATCTGGATGAGAGGTTTAGAACTGAATTGGGGTTGGTGATATGTGGCATTTGACTGTGGTTATAGTTGAGATTTGGTCTGTGTGGGGTATGTGCTGGGATGGGGAGATTGAGTAGGGTGGCTAGGCTAGGTTTGTTAGCTATGAGGGGGGTTTGTTGACGGTTCTGTTGTGGTTGGTGTTTGTGAGGGATAGGGAGAGGGACCCCACTTCTTAGGTGTTGCACTAGCACTGTGGATAGTTTTTTCAGGTGGTGTGTGGCATGGGACTCAAGTTTGCGGCTGGCTTCTAGGATGATGCTCCTGAGTGTGTTCTCCAAGCAAGGGTTTGAGAGGTGGAGGACTTTGAAGAGAGATAGGAGCTGTTGGGAGTGGTGGTTACATGAAGTAGTGTAGAGATTCAGGACAAGTTGGGTAAGGGCTAAGGATTGAAGGTTCTGGAAGTCCAGGAGAGATTGGTGGAAGGAGGAATTGCACCCAGAGATGGGAACTTTCAAGGTAAGTCCTTTAGGGGTAATTCCAAAGGTTAAGCAGGAACGGAGGAAAAGTATGTGGGATTGCAGTTTGGCTACAGTAAATGCATGTTTCCGGAATGAATGTAAATAATGTGGTATAGGATTAGGGTACATAGTGGGTAACTGGTAACCTACAAAGCTGTTACCCAGGATCCCATTCCCTCCATCCAGAGGTTTTAAGGGCTCTCCCGTGACCAGGGGTCAGTGGAATGCACCATGCAGGTCTCCAGGCAAATAAACCATATCTGTTCAGTCATCTGTAGACTGTGTGTCTGGAAACAACTGTTCCAGTTGCTGCAGTAAGGTCCCAAGCATGGCTACCTATAGTACTCTGTGGCCATCTTCAGGCATTGGTGGTGAGATATTGGTCTTCTTGTGGTGGTGTACACTGGGGACGTCCCATACTGTAGCACCTGGACATGTTTCCTGTCTGCTGGAATCGTTGCCATAATCTTGAGATTACACTTTGCGACACACGGAGGGCCCATGCTACAACCTGCTGTGTTTGACCAGCCTCCAGTCACCGTAGTATTCTACCCCTCATAATGTCATCAATATGTGTTCTTTGTGCTATTTTCAACACACAGCCACCATTATCATGTCTGAAAACGTGTGCACACTCACTCACAGCACCTTACCCTGACATGCACCAATACACTTCTGCATATGTGGATTACTGTCAGCATCACTGTGCGATGACCACAGGTCAATTGCACCGCACGGTCATACCCCGAGGTGATTTAAACCTGCAAACCGCCCACTAGAGTGTTGTTTCACCATGTATCAGCATTATCCTTAATTTATGAGCATGAGTGTATATTATCACAATTGTTGTATTGTACTGTTGAGTGAATTTCATTTTTTGTAAATTGTGTTCAATTTAATGTTCTGTGTTTTGATATTAGTATGACTATATCTTTACTTTGGAATGATGTTAATTGGGTGCTGTTGGCTTGTGTGTGTGTGTGTGTGTGTGTGTGTGTGTGTGTGTGTGTGTGTGTGTGTGTGTATGTGTGTGTGAGATGGGAAGGAAGGGAGGAGAAATGTGAAGTTTTCTGGGGGTTGCGTATAAATAGAATGTATTTCACTGAGTGAAAATTGTAAATTTATGGCAGCAAGGCATCTAGCACTATTAAATATGAAACCTAAATATGAATCAGTTTATTGTCTATGTTATTTCACGAAACATGTCAACCTATAGGGCTTCCAGACCTAGGGGTTCCAGACAGAAGAAATTCAAGCAATGAATTTGAGGAGATCCTCAAAAAATAAGATGAGTATTTTTTTCTTTAAAACTACCACTAGACCCCGCCAACAATATTTTAACTCCATGAACATTTATTACAATTAATGGACATCCAATGTGTTTAACAAAAGAGGTTGTTAAAATATGTATTTGAAAAATGTCGAGGAGTAGTAAAGGGTTACACATATAAATTGGATGTTTATCCACCTGAAACGTTCTTTTTTTCATCATACCCCATACCCTGGTCCAAGAAGGAAATTGAGAAGATGATAGATTTGGGTGTCATACAGTGCTCAGATTCACAGTATTTTCATCCTATTTTAGCTATCACCAAATCCGATGGTAGCATCAGGCTTGTACTTGATGCATGGAATATAAACAAGATCATTGTTCCTCTCAGGACACATCCTGAAAACTTAGAAGAACAGTTACTTAAGTTCAATAAAGTCAAATAACATATTGTAATTGACTGAAAGGCATCATATTGGCAGATAGCTCTCCATTAAAACACTAGAAAGTATACAGCCGTTGTAAGTGGGGGCAGAAGCTATGAATTTTATGTCTCACATTTTGGCTAAAATGTGAGTGTAGGTGTCTTCATTTCTGCATTAGACAAAATTTTAAGTTCAGAATACACTGTCTATGCAGATGATTTACTAATAGCAGTACCTACTTGGCAAAACCATTTGTGACTTTTCGGAGAAGTTCTATACCGATTCTCAGAATATGGTGTTACAACAACTTTAAGGAAGTCTGAATTTGGGAATTCCTAAGACACATCATATCATGACAAGGTATTCTACCAGGTCTGGGGAAAGATGAAATAGACATTTCCCCCACAACAGAACAAAAAACAACATAGTGTCTTTCTGCAGAAAATTTATTCCTGACCACTTGCTGAATGGCAATGCACTGTTAAACTTCTTACAGAAGAATATCCCATAGATATGGACTAATGAAGAGTTTTGTTTTAGTACTGATGTGTCTTTGTGGGGTCTGAGGGCATGACTATTCCAAATCACCAAGGTAGATGGGCAATACACACACAAGATAATTAGTTTTGCAAGCAGAACTCTTAGTGAATGTGAGCGAACATAATAATAATGGAGCTCAAATCTCTCTCTATAGTTTGGACTTGTAAGAAATTTGAATATTATTTGCCAGGAAATGCACCAAAGTCTACTGAGACCACCAAGTGATTTCTTTTCTATTGACACACAAATTGTTCCTCAGAAGAATAGCCAGTTGGTGTCTTTACTTGCAGGAATTCAGTTTCGAGGTAGTGTACATCAATGGTGAACAAAACATAATTGCTGAAATCTCATAGAAGATCTAACTAATTAATGGAAAATCACATATAAAGATGTGAAACAATTACTAACAAAGAGATAGAGGAGCTGGCCAGTAATTACCGCAGCTCAGTACAGCCGATAGAAATACAAAAAAAAAAAAAAAAAAAAAAAAAATTTAAGTTCCTAGCTTTCGGAATAAATGTTCCTCCATCAGGGAGGAGAGAGGGGAAAGAAAGGGAAAGTGGATTTAGTTACTCACAACCCAGGTTATGAAGCAACAGGGAAAGGAAAACAGGGAAGGTCGCAAGGATGGAGGCATGGTTGTCAGAAGGAAGTCAAAGATATTCTACTGTAGGTACTGTGCCAGCTTCAAACCAAAGAGGATGCATACAGAAGTAAATAGGTGTATAGTATAAAGATGTAGGATGAAAAGATGCATGAATGGCTAAAGAGGAAAGGGAAAGAGGAGAAGACTGAAAAGTAAATGGGAGTGAGGTTGTTTAACGTAGGTTCAGTCCAGGGGGATGGCGGGATGAAAGGATGTGCTGGAGTGCAAGTTCCCATCTCCGCAGTTCAGAGGACTGGTGTTGGGTGGAAGAAGCCAAATGGCACATACGGTGTAGCAGGTTCCAAGGTCCCTAGAATTATGCTGGAGGGCATGCTCCGCTATTGGGTATTGGACATCTCCTAGGCGGACAGTTCGTCTGTGTCCATTCATGCGCTCAGCCAGTTTAGTTGTTGTCATACCAATGTAAAAGGCTGTGCAGTGCAGGCATGTCAGCTGATAAATGACATGTGTAGTTTCACATGTGGCCCTGCCTTGAATTGTGTATGTTTTACCAGTAGCGGGGCTGGAGTAGGTGTTTGTGGGGGGATGCATGGGGCAGGTTTTGCAGCGGGGTCGGTTACAGGGGTAGGAACCGCTGGGTAGAGAAGGTAGTCTGGGAATATTGTAGGGTTTAACAAGGATGCTACAGAGGTTAGGGGGACGATGAAAGGCATTGGAACAGTGATCCCAGGGTATGTTCACAGACAAATCCAGGTATAGTCTGAACAGTGATTCTCGCTGGGTTTTCATCTGGCATGAACCAGGAACCAGATACCAACCCCTTAATGTCCTTGAAAGGGACTTGTGTGGAGGTCGTGTTTTGATGGTGTGGGGTGGGATTATGACTGGTGCATGTACACCCCTGCATGTCTTTGACAGAGGAACTGTAACAGGTCAGGTGAATCGGAATGACATTTTGCACCAGTATGTCAGCCTTTTCAGGGGTGCAGTGGGTCCCATCTTTCTCCTGCTACATGATAACACATGGACCCACTGAGCTGCCATCGTGGAGGAGTACCTTGAAACAGAAGCTATCAGGCAAATGGAGTGGCCTGCCTGTTCTCCAGACCTAAACCCCATTGAGCACATTTGGGATGCTCTCAGTTGATGTATCGCTGCACATCTTTAAACCCCTAGGACACTTCAGGAACTCCAACAGACACTGGTGCAAGAATGGGAAGCTATACCCCAGCAGCTGCTCAAGCACCTGCTCCAGAGTATGCCAACCCACTGTGCAGCCTGAATACACGTGCATGGTGATCATATTCCATATTGACATTGGGGTACATGAGCAGGAAACAGTGGCGTTTTGTAGCACATGTGTTTCAGGTCAGTTTTCTCAACTAGTCACCAATACCATGGACTTACAGCTCTGCGTCGTGTGTGTTCCCTATGTGCCTATGCTATTAGTACCAGTACAAATTTGAAAAGTAGAACATGCAGTAACACGAGTGTTTACAAAATGATAGGTTTCTTTGATCTGAATAGTTGAAGGTTGGTAAGAAGAGGTGTCCAGAGTGTGCTGAATTGAAGGGTGGTGTCCAATGGTTTTTCGAGATCTTTTTTAGGAGTGGACACAACTCCCGGGGTATTTCCTACAACATTTTACATGTATCAGCTTCAGAATCCAATGTTCCCTAATTACATATATGATATATTTCATGAGAAAATTTCAAGATAAACAAGGCTCTCAGAATTTTGATTCCAAAAAAATTTTAAAAGCATTACTTCCTGAAAAAAAAAAAAAAAAAAAAAAAAAAAAAAAAATATTATATTTTGTCTGATGTAATTATGGTGTTGAATTTGTACAAATACTAATCAGCAATATTAAAAAAAAGTACTTATACTAAGACAAAATTGTGAAGCAAATATTAATGTATTAGGGATACTAGTTTTCAAAAATCAGGAAATTTTAACTTGGATGCAGAAAATTATAAGATAAATGATTTGTTCTCTTATACACTTGACTTCCTAAAGTTACTCAATTTTTTGAAAAGTTAATAGTATTTTGAAAACAGTCTTTTCTGTAACTTTCATCATAAATGTAGAATACAATACTACTTGCAATATTGCAGATTACATACCACTTTCACTACCAAAAAATGTGATACCATATCTTAGAAGCAAGTCCTCTGTGCCTTTTTGGCACTACCATGGCTTACAATATCGTTTTACATTATCAAAAGTTCATGAAATACTGTGTGCAGCATAGACACTACTAAAACGTCAAAGCATTTGATAAAGTTCTGTGTGCTACATAAGCACTACTCTGTTCCAGGATACTATATCATGCATATAGTAATTTCAAATATAAGCCCGGTGTGCTGACATGGTACAGCTTCAACTGTGGATACCATATGGTAAAATCTGTCACATAACTAAAAGTTCTTCATAATAATTTAAGTTCAAGTCCAGTTGAAGATTTTGTGTGTTTAAGTGCACAGCCAAGTTCACTGTCAATTTGGTTCAATTCATGGTTTAGGATACTATACAACATCCATGAAATAACATATATTTATAAGCACTATTGTAAATGTCCATAGCACATGTCATGTAACTAACACTTAAAGCACAAAAATGAAAATGTCCTCTGCAGATCATTGGGTTGTCTGAAATTTACAAATTATTTCTGCTTGAAAATTCACTTTAAGTTAGATAAAATTTGAAAATGTCCATTTAGGTAATACACAAAATTATACACTGTACACAGATAATATTATGTATCAATTTTTTGGGAAACAAGTGCTCACAGATTTCAACAGCTCTCCTGATATCTTTTACACACTTCGGTGAAGATAAGATTTATTTGTTTCAGAGTTCTGTGTCATAGACATCTGCATAAAATTGCATGGTGCCTTTTGCCTTGTTTACAAGGCAGTCTTTATGGGGTATAGGTATAGTATTCAATGGCAAAATAGTCTTGTACCTGTTAGTATCATTCAAGAATCACTCCCATACTCTTAGTTGGTTGCATAAATTACAAAATATCAAAGAAAATATGTAATAGTACTAAGATATTTACAAGTCATTGTGTGGGATATGGTTGTATTGAAACACTTAACAATTAGAATTTCTGTAAAGATAATTGTTGATCATCACAAGTTTCAATAAGTCACTATATGGTTGTAACACTTGATGCTCATCAAGTACAAGACAAATTCAGTACAAAGTCACCCATCTGGGGTAAAATGTTTCAAAAACTTAGTATATACCTCATCATGCCAGCAACAATAACTACATCCCTGCCAAAAGGAGGGAAAAGAACTACAGCACAATAATCAGTATCAAGTGTTGTGGGTAAGTGGAAAACAGTGCCTCCTCTCTGTCTTTTTACTGGAACGCAGAAAGAAGAAGAAGTCCATAAAATTCATTCTAAAGACAATAATGATTCTGATCTTAAAATTTGCTACCTGAATATTCAAGGAGTAAAAGACAAAGAATTTATTGTAAATGCAGTAGCCACCAGAAAGATCATGGGAGGCGCACATCATCACGGTGCATCACGGACGGTAGTTGCCGCAAATAGAGTCCCTTCCACCAGAGGGCATGCAACAATTTGGCCGCGACCTCTGCCAGCCAAACAACAACAACAAAAACAACTCAGGCAGCAAGGGCCGGGCAGAGTCAGTTCACATCGGGCATGCCTATGAGACAGTTCCCGGTCTACTCTGAAGTGTGACGGAAAACGTGAACCATGTTACTACACAATTGGCGATGAGTAGGGTCATTCTTTCACGTGTTGCGTCGTTGTTCCGGTTTTGCAGCTTATCTGCTGTATGGAGGATTTAGTACGGGTTTTGGTTGAGCAACAGACGGAGCTCATGGCCACCATGTGTTGCTCTCCACACCGTCTGCTCCAGCGCCATTCCCTCCTCCCTTTCCCCCGTATGATGAGACAGCGGAGGATTGAGACGCGTATGAACATCGCCTTCGGCAGCATTT
Source organism: Schistocerca gregaria (assembly GCF_023897955.1). Classification (NCBI taxonomy): domain Eukaryota; kingdom Metazoa; phylum Arthropoda; class Insecta; order Orthoptera; family Acrididae; genus Schistocerca; species Schistocerca gregaria. Next base: position 312,229,273 of record NC_064927.1, read on the forward strand.
CCAGGCGTTTCATGTTGCCAATGCGGAGGTATGTAGTGCTCTTTTCTTGTCTTGGATATCACCCTCACTGTATCAAGTTTTGCGGCAGCTAGTGCCGTTGCAGGAACCCTCGTCCTTGTCTTTTGATGCATTGTGTTCATTACTGTCTTCATATTATCGCCGCAGCACGCACGTTGTGGCGGCTAGGGTCGAGTTCTATCAATGCAAGAAGCAGCCCCATCAGTCTTACCGGGCGTAGGCCGCTACCTTGCACGGTCTTAGTCGCAAGTGTCATTTTGTCACGGAGCAGTCGCGAGAGTCATATTCCCACGTTATGGTGCGCGACGTCATTGTTCGTTCGGCCCCTGATAGGGACGTCCGGCAACGGGCCCTGCAGTTAGAAGACCCTTCCCTCGAGGAAGTCCTGTCCATTGCAAAATCGTATGAAGTCTCTCACACCGCTGGTCAACAGTTGGAAGCATGGTGCGACATCGTGGCAGTTCAGGGCGGCGCGGCCGCGTCTTCTGGGTCTGGAGTGGATGACATACGAGCGGTACAATCCAGCCATTACGGCTGCTCCCGCATGGCGCATAAACAGAGTTCTGGCCGCCAGCCCCTGTTACCGTCCTGTGCATCATGCTATATACATCACAATCGGTCGGAGTGCCCCCAGCGTTGGGCCGTTTGTCGCAAATGTAATAAAAAAGGACACTTTGCTAAAGTTTGCCACTCAGCCTCGAAAGAATCAAAAGAAGCAGTTACAGAGGACATGGACGCTGACATTCAGGAAGTTTCATCGGGCCAGTCTCCTGACGCATTGGCCCACAAACTCTTTATCGAGGTGTCGGTTCAATCGCGCCGATTACAACTGCAAGTAGATACGGGCACGGCAGTTTCTTTGTTGAATGCACAAACTTACTCCGACCTTGAGTCGCCCCCGTTGGCGCCGGTTTACCGGTGTCTATGCAGTTATTGTAAACAGTTCATTCCCCTACTGGGTCAATTCACTATCGATGTGACTTACAAATCAGTCACTCAGCCTATTACTTTTATTGTTGTCAGTGATGCGAGCTGCGCTAACCTTTTTGGCTTGGATGCCTTTCAAGATTTCGGGTTTTCTATCACTGACACCATACAGTTGGTCTCCAAAGACATTCCCTATCAATCATTAGAATCTTTGATCTCTGACTTTCCGGAGATCTTTGAGGAGGGCCTGGGGCGTGTTTCAGACTTTGAAGCTCACTAAACGTTGAAGGCATCAACTCACCCATTATTTCGACGCGCGAGGCAGATCCCTTTGGCTCTCTGCCTCAGGTAAAAGAAGAGCTAGACCAGCTGACA